>NC_136262.1:54324038-54329038 GCF_964187855.1 Myxine glutinosa | reverse complement strand
GAACAGGGGTATTATCGGGTCCTGCAATGTGGTGTTTCATGGAATAACTACCGAGACGCCCTTTGACCTTTACACTACAGAGGTATTTACAAGGGTCATGACATTTACAAAGGGTGATCTTTACAACAATTTACACGACAACAACAACAACAAAAAAGCATTCTCATATCCACAACACTGCACCCTCCTCCTCTTAGGCACCCTTCCCGGGCCTACAACTTAAATTTAGTGTGACAAGTAGGTGTAGTTCCCTCTACTTTTAACCTGACCCTGAGTGCGACAGTTTTAAAACATAAATAAATGTGTCCCGCTGCTCCATTGCACCCTGCCTAACAGCCGTACGCCCACAGTTAACCGAATTGTGGAATGGTCTTCAAACTATACACTGACGGTGGGGAGCATTATTTACAATTGACGCTACTTTTATTTACAAAACTAACCCAGGACCTGTAATTGTTCTTTCTTGGGGGGAGACAGTCTGCTCTGCATCAATGCACCATGAAAGCACCTATAACGCACCAACACACCCTCAAGCACCAATTGGTGCAGTCACCACAGTTCAACAATGTTCAATAAAAATAAAATCAACAACCCCTAACCCTGCAGGTGGTCTCTTGCTCTTCGGCTCCCTCTGCTGGCTATTTACTTTCTTCCAGATGTTGTCTTTTTCCTTTGCTGGCGGCCTATTTGCAATAAAGTAAAATGCACCCAACGTGTCCCTTTTATTTTCTTTATTTATGGCCCACAGGGCCGACTAGTGTGGTTCACCTGTGGGGCATCGGTGCCCTGTGGCCAAGGTCCGCCAGCAAGATTTCGGGCCTTCATGGCCGGTTCCAGCAGAGGGGCCATGCCCCAACCCATGGGGTCCATACGTGGTGCTCGGCCACAGGCATGTGGTCCAAAATGTGGTGCATCGATGCAGACAGCTGGTTCTGGGAATTTCGGGCACACAATGGCCGACTCACGCACGCTCCCCTCGGCGCCCAATGGCGCACAGGTCATGTGGGAGACAAAAGGGGGAAGACAAATGAGCGAGGGGTAAGGTCACAAGGGTACACATCAAACAAGGCAATGCAAGGCGAAATGCGTACGGAGGGCGAAGTGAGAAAGCTCGTCCCTACCGTACGTCACCCCCCCTGTCACCTACACTACCCTTGCCCTTACCCCATATTTACAAAATCTACACATTTACAAATCCGTCGCTACTGTCACGTCTTCCCCATATTTCTTCTATACCAATGGTTCGTCTTCACAATCCCACAATCCAAAATTTGCCATCACCAATTCATCATCAATCCTCATAAGGAGGAAGAGATGGAACAAAAAGCACAATGTCACACCCACGTCATGATGCGTCTCACAATCCAAAACATTTGCATCAAAAATAATTAAACATGGCATGGTGTGGAGTACCTGTCACCTCAGGTGAGTGGATGTAGATGGTGCGAGGAGACTTCAATCCTAACTATCCTCTAAATGACATTAACACACTTTACACTACCCGGGGTCTCTCCCTGCCAATCCATTGGCCAACTTACACTATGGGTTCTAAAAACCAATTCCCATTGACCAAACTGTGGTGCTGCTCAATTTGGGGTCTCACTCCCCCGATTCAACTTCCGGTGCCCTTGCACAATTTCTGGGCTGTGACGTGTAGCTCTCCCAGCAGGTCTACCCACCTGCACACCTCCACCACTGTAGTTGCCACCCGAGCTTACCTAGCTCCTCACCCTAACCTAACTAACTGGGGAAGGCCCCTCCTGGCTCTGTCACCCCTTGGTGCCCTCTGGCACTGGGCTACCCGGGTCCGTCCTCCGGATCCTCGGGCCCCATCCACAACAACTCTACCGGCTCCCAGCGCCCACATGCGGCCTCACCTGGCCGACATCCTCACAGTGGTGGAGTGCCCAAACCAACTACACACACTAACAGGCTACACGCCCAGCCATTTCCACAACACTAATGCACCCATCCAAATACCATTCTTCCACCCGCACCACAGATGCCAATATCCAACCACAATTTACCTGTACCCTCTACCTAACACTTACACTACCCGCCCCGGGTATCCGTGAGGGGGGTCCACTCTTCCCCCATTCCCACCTTCGCACCATCCACTCCACTCCATAGTTTCCACCATACTCACTCCACGACCATCCATTCCAATCCTCCATATATGCTCCAGACCATTTATTCCATACACCTGTTCTCCATTCACCTGTAGTTGCACACCTGTGCAATCTCACCTGGTGCTACCTGCACCCTCCTTCTCCCTGGACCATTTGGTCAATACAACACTCATCACTATCACCATCACTCAAACACTGCTCCATCCACCTGTTCAGTTGCACACCTGTGCAATCACACCTGTTCAATCACACCTGTTCACCATACACTTCCAATACACGTCTCAATACACCTCCTACACTCACACGGCATCATCTGAACTACCTGTTGCCCTGCTAACTTAGTGCTCCCCGTCTTCCCTTTAAACTAAGCACATACCACGTCATTATCATCCACTCTAATCTACCTGCGTCCCCACTACAGGTGTCATTGTCACTACCTAATCTTAACGTCACCTAAGGTCAATTTCTAGGGCCCTACACACAATATATCCTAACCCTCCCAGGCTAGTTTTCACTGCCATCAACCCCATAAACTAGTGCTCCTTTGCCCCCCAGCTGTGAGGGATGACAGAGTTGCCATCCCACCACATCGGGGACGTTCCACTACCAATTTTGCTCACCAAATTTCAGCCAATCACAAATTTGCTATTTACTGCCAATTCTATTCACTTTTCAAAATTTTGGATCAAAACCACTATCACAATTATCATCATCACCGTCCACTCACTAGTGCCTCTCGGTGCGCCAATTCATTTCCACAGCCCGGCTTCGTAAAGCCGAGCAATGAATTCAAGTGGTTTGGTCGCCTGCAGGTTGAATCCGTCCGGCTTTCGGTTCAAGGGACGTGGTTTGGTCGGGCCGAGATTCCACGCACCATCCCGGGCCCGATGGCTCAATCTCCCCCGGTCGGAACCCCGTCCCCACGAGGGGGCACCGTTCCGCTTCCTCCCTCTCGCCCTTGAACCATACCGGTCGCCTCGCCCGCCAAGGCCCGGACTCGACCGTGCAGGGCGGGGCCAAGCCCGAATCGGCAACGACGCTTCGAAGAGAAACGACGCAGCTTCGATCCGCGCCGGGCCTCGCATCCAACAAAGCGCACCGCGCCCCGAGTGCTCGCATCGGCTATCCGTCGGTCTAACCGCTAACCCGGTTACCGTCGATGCTTCACCTGCATGCTCACACGCATACGCTACCCCTTTCACCCTCACAAAACCCGGCGTTCCAACGCCGTCCGTACATTCCACCAACGCTCTCCCTGTTACACACCACACCTCTCGCGCACACTCTTGCGCACACCTCGGTCCACACCTCTCCTCCGTTACGTCCTCCGTAACACTCACCATGGGCATGCACTCTGGCATCCACCCACTAACGCGCTCACATGGGCTCTCCCACACTCGCGCTACCACCAACTCAGGTGTGCTTCCTCGCACACGTTCCACCACCACCTTACTCTCCGTGTCACACTCCGTACACCCCGACGTGCATTCTCGCTCGCACTCGGTTTCACATTCGTGCTCCGATGTGCCCTCTCGCACCTGCGCCATCACCAACTCACTCTCCGTGTCACACTCCGTACACCCCGACGTGCATTCTCGCTCGCACTCGGTATCACACTCGCGCTTCGTAACACTCTCACCCCTTGACGCACACTTTTTTTCCACACGCGTGCCATTTCCACTCACACGGGACCCTTCACCAACGCCCGGATGCTTCCTCGATCCCAAGCGCGCGAAAATTCTTTTGTCGCCAAACATCCTCTTACAAAATCTCCCCGCACAATATACAGCACGACTCACCTGGGGGAGCCTTTTCTCCACGCGCACCTGCAAACTTCCATTCGGGTTAAGCACAGCATCGTGATGTGAGCAGGGACTTTGCACATTTTCCATTTCTCCCTGCAATTCCCGGGCTACCTCCGTCATCTCTTCAATTTTAATTCCCAGCACTGCTTTTTCTTTATTCACCTCGACGACCGCTGGCTTTAATAAAACACCCTCCTCTACCTCAGCGGTCGCCGGCTTTTCCAAACACCGTGTCGCGATTTCTACCCCCGTCATTGTACCCGCGCTTTCCTCTGCTTCGCTCAACCAGCGCTTCTCGGCCCGCGTTACCTCCTCGTGCACCCTTGGGACCCTCTCGCCCAACATGCGGTCTCTGTTCCCTTCCGCCTTTTTCAATCTGGCCATTCAATCCATATCTTCGTTCAGTTCCTGCTTTGACACTCCCATCGTCGCTAATAATCGCGTTATACAGGCGTCCATTTGCGCAGCCATTTGCTGCGACATTTGCACATCTATCACAGCCATTTGCGCAGCGGGCGCGGCCCTCGCTGCCATGTGCGAGGCGCCATTTTGTGCGCCCGTAACCTCGTGCGCGAGAGCGCCATTTTGCGCACCTGAAACCTCGTCAACCACATTGCCAATGTTCTCCTCATTGCTCCCCTCCATTTGATCCTGGGTTACTCCTAACCCCTCTTCTAGCTCACCCACCTGCATCCGATCGCCTTGACCAGCCATGGCGCGATTTCAAAATTCGGGTTTTGCTTTAAAACAACACAAATTTCCAGCAGCTCGTAATTTTGAGCGCGTTAAGCGTGCTTCGGGCCTCGTATCTCACTCCCTGACACCAATTTGTTATGGTCCGCGGATTAGGATGTTATTTTTACTGAGCGGAGGTATAACCGCGGCCGAACAGTTGTTCCCTGACCAAAACCCGATTTACCCAAACGTTGGCCGTATCGCGCCACAGCTACTCAATCTGGAAAACTCTAAAGCGACCGAATGCAAAGAGGAAGAAGACGTACAGAAAAGTAACGGGATTTATTATTATTTACACACATAAGCAAAAAGAGCAGTCACGATTATTTAC
>NC_136262.1:54314038-54316538 GCF_964187855.1 Myxine glutinosa | reverse complement strand
AGGCTTACGTGCTTGATATTTGACATAGACAATGGCCATTGAGCGTGGGACGAACATGGGCCGAACTCAAAATATTTGACGATCCATATTTTTTATTCATATTTACCTCAGCGCATTTCAGCGAAGTACCCGCTAATCTCAGCCGGTTCCAGAGCAGCTCGCTGATTCGCTCAGAGCGATCATGTGATGTTCCATTCCCGCCGCCAGACTGATTTACTCAGGAGCGATCACGTGATGTTCCATCCCGTCACAACGTCACAACGTTTTTTCACCTTTTATGCGATCGTGTTTTGTATCGATTTTGTGCGATATGAATTAAATATCTTTGAAACAGCTGTGAAACGTCTTTCCACAACCCTTCCGTAACCGATTGGAGCAGTTTATTGCCGCACAAAACGAGATCCGCGAAGCGAGTTGGTTGAGTCGTGCTGACCAAGATGGCGACACGGCGGCTTCACTTTTCACGGAGTATGAGCGTTCTATATATTTTCAATTCAGTGCGCCCGTGATTTGTGGCATAGACATGATCATTGGGCCTTCACGGTGTAATTTGTGCGGAGGCTTTTGTCTATTGACATTTAATTCATATCGCACAAAATCGATACAAAAACACGATCGCATAAAAGGTGAAAAAACGTGTGACGTGTGACGGGATGGAACATCACGTGATCGCTCTGAGCGAATCAGTCTGGCGGCGGGAATGGAACATCACGTGATCGCTCTGAGCGAATCAGCGAGCTGCTCTGGAACCGGCTGAGATTAGCGGGTACTTCGCTGAAATGCGCTGAGGTAAATATGAATAAAAAATATGGATCGTCAAATATTTTGAGTTCGGCCGTGTTCGTCCCACGCTCAATGGCCATGTCTATGTCAAATATCAAGCACGTAAGCCTCTCCGTTTAGGAGTCTATCGGCAACATTACACACACACACACACACACACACACACACACACACACACACACACACACACACACACACACACACACACACACACACACACACACACACACACACACACACACACACACACACACAAACTGTGTTTTATATATATATATACTATATGTCTTTGAAACAGCTGTGAAAAGTCTTTCCAGAACCCTTCCGTAACCGATTGGAGCAGTTTATTACCGCACAAAACGAGATCCGCGAAGCGAGTTGGTCGAGCCGTTTCGCTCAGAGCGATCACGTGATGTTCCATCCCGTCACACGTCACACGTTTTTTCACCTTTTATGCGATCGTGTTTTGTATCGATTTTGTGCGATATGAATTAAATAACTTTGAAACAGCTGTGAAACGTCTTTCCACAACCCTTCCGTAACCGATTGGAGCAGTTTATTGTCGCACAAAACGAGATCCGCGAAGCGAGTTGGTTGAGTCGTGCTGACCAAGATGGCGACACGGCGGCTTCACTTTTCACGGAGTATGAGCGTTCTATATATTTTCAATTCAGTGCACCCATGATTTGTGGCATAGACATGACCATTGGGCCTTCACGGTGTAATTTGTGCGAGGCTTTTGTCTGAGTGAGCTTGACATTTAATTCATATCGCACAAAATCGAGACAAAACACGATCGCATAAAAGGTGAAAAAAATCGTCGTGACGTGTGACGGGATGGAACATCACGTGATCGCTCTGAGCGAATCAGTCTGGCGGCGGGAATGGAACATCACGTGATCGCTCTGAGCGAATCAGCGAGCTGCTCTGGAACCGGCTGAGATTAGCGGGTAATAATAATAATAATAATAATAATTCATTTATTTTGTATAGCGCTTTTCCAGAAGCCCAAAGGCGCTTTGACAGAGTGGCAAACATAATGCATAACAATACATGAAAACAACAATTGCAAAAAGACAAGAATCAATAGGGAAATATTTAAAGCAAAAGGAGGGAGAAGGAGAAGAGATAGTCAGGGGTTAAATGCTGTGGGTTGAATGTTGAATGCAGTGTTGAACAGGTGGGTCTTTAGTGATGTTTTGAATGTGGTGAGTGAGGAGGAGTCTCTGATGGTGTGAGGTAGTGAATTCCAGAGGGTGGGAGCAGCGATGGAGAAGGCCCTGTCCCCCCAGGATCTGAATTTGGTCCGGATGGAGGGGGTCAGGAGGTTGGTACCAGCAGAGCGGAGGTTGCGGATGGGAGTGTGTCTGGAGAGGAGGTCAGCCAGGTAGGATGGGGCCAGGTTATGGAGGGCTTTGTATGTCAAGAGGAGGATTTTGTACTGGATTCTCTGGGGGATGGGGAGCCAGTGAAGCTTGTAAAGGGACGGGGGTGATGTGGTCACGGGTCCGGGAATGGGTGAGTAGACGGGCAGCGGAGTTCTGAATGTATTGGAGTTTATTGGTGATTTTTGAGGGTGAACCATAGAGGAGGCTATTGCAGTAGTCCAGACGGGAGGTGATGAAGGCGTGGATGAGGGTTTCTGCAGCCGTGGAGGAGAGGGATGAGCGGAGACGGGCAATGTTTTTCAGGTGAAAGAAGGCTGACTTTGTGATCT
>NC_136262.1:54270588-54313838 GCF_964187855.1 Myxine glutinosa | reverse complement strand
TTAAAGGTGGATTCAAGTCGGGTGAGGAGGATAGTGTGATCGATGGTGTCAAAGGCAGCGCTGAGGTCGAGGAGGACGAGAATGTTGAGGTTGCCAGCGTCAGAGGAGAGGAGAAGGTCGTTGGTGATTTTGAGGACTTCGCTGAAATGCGCTGAGGTAAATATGAATAAAAAATATGGATCGTCAAATATTTTGAGTTCGGCCATGTTCGTCCCACGCTCAATGGCCATGTCTATGTCAAATATCAAGCACGTAAGCTTCTCCGTTTAGGAGTCTATCGGCAACATTACACACACACACACACACACACACAAACTGTGTTTTATATATATATATATATATGTCTTTGAAACAGCTGTGAAAAGTCTTTCCAGAACCCTTCCGAAACCGATTGGAGCAGTTTATTACCGCACAAAACGAGATCCGCGAAACGAGTTGGTCGAGCCGTTTCGCTCAGAGCGATCACGTGATGTTCCATCCCGTCACACGTCACACGTTTTTTCACCTTTTATGCGATCGTGTTTTGTATCGATTTTGTGCGATATGAATTAAATGTCTTTGAAACAGCTGTGAAACGTCTTTCCACAACCCTTCCGTAACCGATTGGAGCAGTTTATTGCCGCACAAAACGAGATCTGCGAAGCGAGTTGGTCGAGTCGTGCTGACCAAGATGGCGACACGGCGGCTTCACTTTTCACGGAGTATGAGCGTTCTATATATTTTCAATTCAGTGCGCCCGTGATTTGTGGCATAGACATGACCATTGGGCCTTCACGGTGTAATTTGTGCGAGGCTTTTGTCCGAGTGAGCTTGAGTCGAGAGGGCGAATGTACGGGTTGGGAATGTACGGGTCTCCCTTCCCCCGCCCGGCAACGCCGGTACTGGAGGACGTCACAGGATCGGTGAGTCTCCAAAATCCGCTTCGTGCTGTTGCGAATATGCAGGACTATGTCCGATTGTTGTGCTGCTCTCCGACCATGAGAACTGCAACGTCATTGTTGACTGGCCATCCCCTTCCCTCCCCCTTCCCTCCCCCTTCCCCCTCCCCCCTCCGTCCCCCCTTCCCCCTCCCCCCTCCGTCCCCCCTTCCCTTCCCCCCTTCCCTTCCCCCCTTCCCTTCCCCCTCCCCCCTCCGTCCCCCATTCCCTTCCCCCTCCCCCCTCCGTCCCCCCTTCCCTACCCCCTCCACCCTACCCCTCCCCTTCTCCCCTCCCCTTCTCCCCCTCCCTTTCTCCCCTCCTCCTCCCTTTCCCCCTCCCTTTTCCCCCTCCCCCTCCCTTTGCCCCCGCCCCCTCCCTTTTCCCCCTCCCCCTCCCTTTTCCCCCTCCCCTTCCCCCTCCCCCTCGCTTTCCCCCCTCCCCCTCCCTTTCCCCCCCCCTCCCTTTTCCCCCTCCCCCTCCCTTTTCCCCCTCCCCCTCCCTTTTCCCCCTCCCCCCTCCCTTTTCCCCCTCCCCCTCCCTTTTTCCCCTCCCCCCTCCCCCTCCCTTTTCCCCTCCCCTCCCCCTCCCTTTTCCCCTCCCCTCCCTTTTCCCCCTCCCCCTCCCCCTCCCCTCCCTTTCCCCCTCCCCCTCCCCTCCCTTTCCCCCTCCCCCCTCCCCCTCCCCCCTCCCCTCCCTTTCCCCCTCCCCTCCTTTCCCCCCTCCCCTTCCCCCTCCCCCCTCCCTTCCCCCTCCCCCCTACCCCCTCCACCCTCCACCCTACCCACTCCCCTTCTCCCCTCCCCGTCCCTTTTTCCCCTCCCCTCCCCCCACCCTTCTCCCCTCCCCCCTCTTCTCCCCTCCCCCCCTCTTCTCCCCCCCCCTCTCTTCGCCCTCCCCTCCTCTTCTCCCCTCCCCTCTTCTCCCTCCTCTTCTCCCCTCCCCTCTTCTCCCCTCCCCCCTCCCCCTCTCCCCTCCCCCCTCCCCCTCTCCCCTCCCCCCTCCCCCTCTCCCCTCCCCCTTCCCCCTCTCCCCTCCCCCTCTCCCCCTCCCCTCCCCCTCTCTCCCCTCCCCCCTCTCCCCTCCCCCTCTCCCCTCTCCCCCCTCCCCCTCTCCCCCCTCCCCCTGTCCCCACCCCCCCTCCCCCCTCCCCCCTCCCATCCCTCACCCCCTCCCCCCTCCCATCCCTCACCCTCCCCCCCTCCCATCCCTCACCCTCCCCCCCCTCCCATCCCTCACCCTCCCCCCTCCCATCCCTCACCCTCCCCCCTCCCATCCCTCACCCTCCCCCCTCCCATCCCTCACCCTCCCCCCCTCCCATCCCTCACCCTCCCCCCCCTCCCATCCCTCACCCTCCCCCCTCCCATCCCTCACCCTCCCCCCCCTCCCATCCCTCACCCTCCCCCCCCCCTCCCATCCCTCACCCTCCCCCCCCTCCCATCCCTCACCCTCCCCCCCTCCCATCCCTCACCCTCCCCCCCCTCCCATCCCTCACCCTCCCCCCCCTCCCATCCCTCACCCTCCCCCCCCCTCCCATCCCTTACCCTCCCCCCCCTCCCATCCCTCACCCTCCCCCCCCTCCCATCCCTCACCCTCCCCATCCCCCCCTCTTCTCCCCTCTCCCTCTCCCACTCTTCTCCCCTCCCCCCCGTTCCCCTCCCCTCCCCCTCCCTCCCCTCCCCCCCTCCCCTCCCCCCCCGTTCCCCTCCCATCCCCCCCCGTTCCCCTCCCTCCCCCGCCCGGCAATGCCGGGTACTTCTGCTAGTGTTATATAGTGGTTGTTGTCTCTCAATTGTGAAGAATCACTCAAAAAATTATCGGATCCAGGTCTTCACTAAAATTGAATCGATTCTTCCTTGTCACACACCCAACCTGTCCACCAAGTTTCGTCTTAATCCGTCCATAAACCGTTTGAGATATCCTGTATCCAGACAAACAAGCAGATAGACAGACGTCGCGAACACTGAGCGTTGCACACCACAGCACAATGTGGTTGTGTCCACACTTTAAGACGGCTATAGTAACCTCCATACATTCGTTTGTTAAAGTTCAATGTCCTCCTTGTCCTTTGGACCATATTACCCTATTAGCTGGTAATCTGCACAAAACCCCCCTCACAATCCCTCTGAGGGTATATTGCGGTGTGGAGCAGACCCTTACCTGCCTCGGACCCTACCTGTTCCTTTGCCTTGCACCATTGCCTTGACGGACCCAAGAGGCTCTCGCTGTGAATCTTAAACGGAATCATTATGCAATTGCACATTGTGATCCGTATGTTGTCTAAATGGCCTCTTTTGACCTTTGCATCTATTTTTTTTGTATACAAGGTCGAGGCTCGTGTAAGAGCTAACATTGATCACAAAAAGACAAACTGACACATAAAACATAAAACATATGATAAAGGGAGCAGGAGAACAAGATGGAGAGCAATTAATTAATTTCACCATCGGGAGATCTGTGGGAGGGAGAGGGCTTGGGGGGAGGAGGCATGGGAAGGGGGGGGGGGGAGGAGGCATGGGAAGGGGGGCGGGGGGGGGGAGGGGTGAGTATAAACACAGGGTTGGTGTTGCTGCTGCGATTCCAGGTTCAAATTCCATCTAATGTGTCCATTGTGTTCTCATTCCCAATGATTGTTGAAGAGTATTGATGGCTACTGATGTCGTTGTCTTCCATGCACCGAAAAAGATTACCTAAAAAAAAAAAACAGGAATAAAAGCAAAACATTGTTGGCCATCGAAGTGAGTATCGGGGTCAAATCAAAGTCACCTGTTACTCACCACACTACACCACCACCATCCACCCAGCTCCACTTCCAAGTTGTGTGCTGCCCCTTACTGTAAGATCCCCGCATTGCACAATCAACGAAATAGCAGCTGCACTACTCGTACTACTACTGCTGTCTTTATTCTTTAGTGACTCCAATTATTCCCACCTACATGTGCGAATAATCAGCTGATCACACCTGAAGTTCCACTAAAGGTGGTAAGTCTTCGCAGCGGTAGTGAGGGCAGGAATTTGTAATTTCGTCTGGATGCCGGTGATAACTCACCTACTCTTTGCGAAGAACACCGTGGCACCTTTAACGCACACCAACTAATACCAGTAGACGGGACACCCAGAATAACGTCCACCCGATGTATGTCACACACTCATTGATGTGAAACACCAGCCCTGCATGTGGAACACCAGGATGACTGACGGTTTATGGCTGGGTCGAGATTCGAACCTCGGTTAGACAGCTCAGAGGCGAGTGCACATACCTCCAGACAGTTGTCATGCAAGCCACACCGACATTGGTTTATCAGTGAAGGAAGGTCTTTAGGTCTTCAAAGACCTCCCTCCAGGTCTTTAAAACAGCTGTTCACCACCATCACCATCTCTTCACATCCAAAACCTTGATCTTTTCTACCCCCGTTAATTCACCCCAGATCCACTTTTTTGAAATACCGACTTATTTCCTGGAAGTCCTCGCTGTGTCCATGTGTTTTATAACTCTCCCCCCCCCCCCCCCCCACCTTCCCATGCCTCCTCCCCCCAAGCCCTCTCCCTCCTACAGATCTCCCGATGTCCCTGTTCTCTGCTGTTGTACTTGTGTGCTTCCCTCTCTCTCTCCCCATCTTGTCTCCCGCTCCCTTTATCTTATGTTTTATGTGTCCGTTTTTTTTTTGTGTGATTGATGTTAGCTCTTACACGAGCCTCGATCTTGTATACAAAAAAAAGGAAAAAAAGTTTATTTAAACTGATGAAGGAACACAAGTGCCAGGTCACCAGCTTCGTGGCCATCTATTTATTATGTACATAATTATGGCCGAATTTTGACCACCCACCTCCCTGCTGTATGCTTCCGACACAGCTCTATGTCCCCCCAAAACGATTTACCTTCTCTCACGACTACTCCAATAACTTCCCTGATGTCCTCTCTTTTTCTCCTGAGATCCTCCCTCTTTGCACTTCTTTTGTCATTTCCATTTCCTCAATTTCGCCCTGCTGTGCGTATGTCATAAATAGATGTGTGACTGTTTGGTACAATGATTTTATTTTTCTGAACCTTCAACTCTCTGTAATAGAACATGCTGAAGCAACTGGTCATTCACAAGAGCCACTAGAGCAATGCGAATGCGTTGCCAATATGCCTCCTCGTAGTCCGTGACAACGGGTAGATTCGCTCGTTGACAGTGCTTCAAATAGACAAGTTTGATTAAAATCTTCCCAGCTGTTTTCAAGCATCACATTTTTACCAGACATGACAGGTTTCACATCGATCGGTGAAGCGGTTTCGGAAAAGATTTTTTTTTAAATATCGACTTTCAAGTTATTATGGCTGCCAAGCATCAAACATGACATATGAAATCAAACATGTACAACTGTTTGGTACAATGAATGATTGTCAAGTTTCGTGTTGATCAATAAGATTCGTTTTTCTATCCAAGATGGCTGCCAACTCACGTGACCTGCGACGTCATCATTTTCAAACTATATGCAGCAATGGTGTTAGATGACGTTTGTAAAGTTTTGCATCGATAGGGTAAGTGGTTTCTGAGATATAATTATTTAATATTTTTCTTCAATCCAATATGGCTGCCACACCATGTGACCGATGACATTTTCGTGATCAACTTTTAATCGCCATGCCTAGTCAATGACACATGTAAAGTTTGGAGTCGATCACTTTGGTGGTTTGGGAGATGGTTTTTTAAAGGTTTTAGGATAAATCCATTATGGCTGCCAAACCATCTGACCTGTGATGTCATAAATTTAATATATCAATACAAATGGGTTATCGATCATGTGCATGCAATTTCAGATTTTTGCCTCACCTGGAACGAAGTTCAGAGGAGCTTATGCGATGGCGCCCGTCGTCCGTCCGTCAGTCCGTCAATCCGTCCATCAGAATTCAGTCCGTCAGAATTCAGTCTGTCCATCCATCAGAATTCAGTCCGTCCGTCAGTCCATCAATCCGTCCGTCAGAATTCAGTCCGTCAGTCCGTCCATCAGTCCGTCCGTCCATCAGAATTCAGTCCGTCAGTCTGTCAGTCCGTCCATCCATCAGAATTCAGTCCGTCCGTCAGAATTCAGTCCGTCCATCCAGCAGAATTCAGTCCGTCCATCCAGCAGAATTCAGTCCGTCCGTCAGAATTCAGTCCGTCCGTCAGTCCATTAGTCCGTCTGTCCATCAGAATTCAGTCCGTCAGTCCATCAGAATTCAGTCCGTCCATCAGTCCGTCCGTCCATCAGAATTCAGTCCGTCCGTCCGTCAGAAATCAGTCCGTTAGTTCATCAGTCCTTCCGTCCATCAGAATTCAGTCCGTCAGTCTGTCCTTTCGTCGGTCCGTAAACACTTGCAACTTCTTCTTTTACCCTAACCCTAACCCTAACCCAACTTCGTAAACATTTGCAATTATATGTGTTGTGTTGTGACTAAAGTTTGTTCACAGCATTAAAAAAAATCGGGATCTAAGCGGGTCTACCGGGGGTCAAAGTGGGTCCAGGTTTTACCCCCCATATATATTTGCTTTCTTCTCTGAAACGACACACACGATTTCGATGAAACTTCACCACAACCTTCACCACCCGTGATGTACTAAATTGTATTCATGGCATTATAAAAATTGTGGTCTGAGGAGGTCTATACGGGGTTGGGGGAGGGGGGGTTGCCTCCCAAAATAGATATTTGCTTTCTTCTCTGAAACGACACACACGATTTCGATGAAACTTCACCACAACCTTCACCACCCGTGATGTACTAAAGTTTATTCATGGCATTAGAAAAATTGTGGTCTGAGGAGGTCTATACGGGGTTGGGGGTTGGGGGGGTTGGCCCCCAAAATAGATATTTGCTTTCTTCTCTGAAACGACACACGATTTCGATGAAACTTCACCACAACCTTCACCACCCGTGATTTACTAACGTTTATTCATGGCATTAGAAAAAATGAGGTCTGAGGAGGTCTATACGGGGTTGGGGGAGGGGGTGTTGCCCCCCAAAATATATATTTGCTTTCTTCTCTGAAACTACACACACGATTTCGATGAAACTTCACCACAACCTTCACCACCCGTGATGTACTAAAGTTTATTCATGGCATTAGAAAAATTGTGGTCTGAGGAGGTATATACGGGGTTGGGGGAGGGGGGTTGCCCCCCAAAATAGATATTTGCTTTCTTCTCTGAAACGACACACACGATTTCGATGAAACTTCACCACAACCTTCACCACCCGTGATGTACTAAAGTTTATTCATGGCATTAGAAAAAATGAGGTCTGAGGAGGTCTATACGGGGTTGGGGGAGGGGGTGTTGCCCCCCAAAATATATATTTGCTTTCTTCTCTGAAACTACACACACGATTTCGATGAAACTTGACCACAACCTTCCACCACCCATGCAGTACCAAAGTTTGTTCATGGCATTAAAAAAAATTGGGGTCTGAGGAGGTATGGGGGTGGGGGGGGGGGGCGGTTGCCCCCCAAAATAGGTATTTTTTGGTTTGTTTGTTTCAAGTCTTATGATTATGATAGTATGATTCTACATGCTGCCCTGTCTTCTAGAAACCATTGAAATTGGTTTAAAATACCTTTAGTCAGTGTAGTATACTGTTTATTCCACCAGGTTTAGTGCCATTGGTATGGCTGAGCCAGACTGAGGCCATTACAATGATTCAAATTTCGCACAGTTTTCGATATATGTTTAATATGCGCTACATTAAACGGTCATGTAACATGTTGTGAAGTTTCAATTTCCTCCGTTGAACGGTTTTCGATGTACGCTCTTAACAAAATGCAGACACGTACGTACGTGACAGATTACTTGACCCTGCTTTCTGCTTCACGAGCATATGGTAAATACAGAATTAACTAGAACAGCAATCGGTAGAGCGCAAACCTACGCCAGGATGAACAGTTTACGTTTTTTATCCACTGATAGGCCGGACCTGGATTCGGACCTGGACCAAAATCGAATCGGTTTGTTCTTTTCTTGTCACTCATCCACCCATCAGCTTCATCTTACTTCCCAAATCAATGTCCTGTTGATTTCATTCATTAAACTAGAGAGTTCATAGAACACCTTAGCTCATGCAGTCCTGAGAAAAAGGACATGGAAAGGGTCTTTTTAACTCTTCCTTTGCATTTTTGCCGCAATTTTTGCTGCATCTCGACATTCCCCAACGCTGAGTGTGAACGTTAAATTTGATTGGTCGAGATGGAGTAACATGGTGAACTTTTCCGTCCAAGTACTGCTAAACTGCAGGTTTTTGGAAGTAGCACGATGGCGTTTGGTGTTCTAAAGAGTTCAAGTATATAATTAATAAAAGTTTTAAAAGCTGTAGGAAAAAAGAAAAACATTTTTTCAAAAGTTTACTGCCGTTGCTGCACCGTCTTTTACACCACCTTATTTAACATGTTAAATTTGATCTTTGTGCCTGTTGTTTGTGTCCTTTATGACGTCCCTAAAAGCAGTAAGTTCCCTTTTTGACATGATTTTCAATTCTGTTTCACTGCCAGACAGTCAGACAGACTAAAACAATTACCTTGCTCCTCTGTGCGAATGCTCGCTCAGGATGAGATTCCATACAATTTGCCAAATCCAGAGCCAATGTACTGCTAAACTGCAGGTTCCTGTTCCGGTTCATGTCTCTGATTCATGTTCTACAATATTCAAAATATAAAATTCAATTCAAATTAAGTAGTTCCTCGATCATAGACTGACGTCTGCAGGCAGACAGACAGACAGACGGACAGATAGAATGAATCGATTGCTTAACTCCACTTTGCGCTTCATGCACAGGTAGAAATACATCCTGTACCTTCCACACATGCGCACTCGAGTATTCAAACAGATCTCTCTGCAAGCACGGAGAGCTGGGGTGTGTTCCATTATCAAGCAGCTTGCCATTGCTTGTCAAGCCAGCCATTCCGTATCAACCGCTTTGCAAGCCGCTTGGCAGGTAGAGCAAGCGATCAATGGCTGTGGTGTATTCCATTAGCAAGCGGATTGCGATCTCCTCCCAAGCTGGTCGTTCCTTAACAACAGCTTTGCACGCCGCTCGACAAGCGGAGCAAGCGATTTAGGGAGGTGCTTCGTTATGTTAGCAAAAAATGGCCGCCCTGGTGTCAAAACGATGCTACAATCAATGAAATGTTTCAGAGGCATACCTCTGTTATGCATACTCTTATTTTAGATATATATATATAGTACGGGCATGCCCTAGTACTCATAATACTATTATTGAAACGTGCATTTCATACTTTTATTGTTACTTCCTCGTTTCATCCTGATTATTCAAGATCTACAAAAATACAAAAATCTTCCCCAAAATGCAGAGAGACATAGGTGCATATATAAGCTTGGCAGGTGACTCCTCCTTCTGCTTTCCCATTTATTTATTGTTCTTTCCCTCTTCCTCGTATTCTGTAGCCATTAATAACACGATAAATTCGTTTGGGGAAGTTGTCACAAGAGGATCAATGAAAACTGAAAACGATGGCCCAGACAGCATTTGCTCGAGTACCACAATGACATTGTTTACATGGAGACCGCCATGTTGTTTCGCGTTTCTGGGCGCTCTGCCATTCCACTGGGATTCTTGCTTGAACACTGTTAATAAAGCAAGCCGCTAGATGAGCGGTAAGAAAGCCGTGTGCTAACGGAACACACCACTGATTCTACATCTGGAGCTTGGATTCTGTCTCAAGGTTGCAAATGACATCAAACTCGAAAGGAATGTTGGGAATTATTGTGATTAGAAGAATGGGGAAATCAACGTTTGTGGTAATTCATGTTACTTCTCTGATTCCCGCTGAATTCACAGGCATAATACGCTTCCTGCCGACATTCCACATCATTCCAGTGTCCGTCTGCAGAGAGATCCACACAGCCCTCATTTCCAGCAGCATTATTGGGTTCGCCCGGCCGCCATTTCTCAAATGCGGCGGCAGAGCCATCGCCAAGTAGGAAATACCGCTTGGTGACATTGCTTGGGTCAAGAGCGGCCTGCAGGCCGAGGCGTAGTACAGCGACTTTTCCGGATAAAAAAGAGGCAAGGGCAGCGTTGGATGTGGGATGGCGTGGAGTGGCTATGTGACCTCCACGCTTCCTGCAATCATCTTGTGCTTCAGACCATGGTCGACTTTCCGCGACAAACACATAGCTCCATCCATCGACTTCACGGACTCCCAGTGCTGCACCAGGGAGAGAAGGTTCAGCAATTACAAAATCTGTGTGTATGAGGAAATGGGCAACATTACAGACACCAACTGTTATCAGGACATTCAACAATGTTTGCAAGTACATACCGCTCTTGATGAGCTGCAGGTCTCTGCCCATTTGCATCACGCTCTGGTGCATCTGTCCGACGACCTTGTCCAGGTTTGTGCATTCACAGTGTGTACCTGTCGGTAGATAATTATACATGGCATTCATGGCGAGCCGCTCTGGCCTAATAAAATGAGCAAACTGGTCAGCTGATAGTAGGATATGCAATGATGAATGAGCCAATGAGAGATACAAGCTTTATTGATACTGTGCCGTTAACTATCTAGCGAGCCAATCCAATGGCTGAGAGACAATTACTTAACTAACAAAACAGTGAATTAAACAGATAAGAGCCGGGATTTCAAATAGCCAACCTTCAGCAATACTAAAATAAAGTTGCAAATAACCATAGTCAACCATTTTGTAAGACAACTAATTAAACAAGAGGGAGAATTGCTTTGCAATACATGTCTCCTAATGGGCCCAATGAATGTTCTTGTTCCAAGCACTCAAAAATTGTGAGCCATTTAGAATAGAGCCGCCTTTGGAGGCCATTTTCCCCACAGAGCAGGGGTTGGCTTTTTTCGGGCACCATGGTCCCCTTTTTGATGCAATGTTTTATGGCCGGATGCACCTTCCTGCCACCAACCCTGTTAGTCACCTCTTGCGATACACAGGGAATTATCCGTGAACTGGAGCCTCAATTTTCCGACCTCGGGAGGATGACAGGCTGAGTTAATTCAGCGATCGACAGGGATTCGAACCCAGGATCCTAGGATTCCAAGCCAGCACCCTAACCGCTAAGCCAACACCAGGCCTGAGCCATATAGAATAGGACAAATTGTTACTCCCGCGAGGGAGTAATGCATTCGATCGTGTCCGTCCGTGAGTGTGTGTGTTCGTATGTTCGTGTGTTTGTGAACAAGATATTTGGAAAAGTGCTGAACGGATTTGAATGAAAGTTGGTGGGATGATTGCCCTTGGGATAAGGAAGAATTGATTAGTTTTTGGTGAAGCTCAGGATATTATTCCGGATCCGGGAATTTTTTGAAGGATTTTTTATCATTTGAAGAAGATAGGGCTTAGCAGCGGCCACCCACGGCGGGAGTATGCGCTCTACTGAGTGGCGTTCTAGTTTTAGGTATGCAAAGCTACAGAGGAAGTTGCATTTTCTGTAACTTATCATAACAAAAACCATGTACCAAGTTTCAGTTGAATATATTAAAGGGTATGGGGAAAAATCTGAAAAACTAGCACGTATAATATGTGATATTTTCCAAGTCCAAAAATATAACTCCATGGAAAATTGGGGAAACGCCTCTAAACTTAACCTTGTTCTGTAACATATCGTAATAAAGGCATGCTCCAAGTTTCAGTTGAATATGTTAAAGGGTATGGGGTAAAAGTCTGGAAAAACCACAGGTGGGAAGGACAGACAGATGGATGGACAGACGGAGAGCAAATCTATGGTGCCCTCCGGTAAAAGCGGTAGGGAACTAATAACCAACTATACCTTCACGAACCTGTGAAATCAACCTGCAAATCACTTTTAGTTTTCTACCAAACCGCAGTTACAAAACAGGGGCAAAACCCCTGAGCGCTCACCTGGAAGAATAAAGTAGTATGTTTTAAATAGTATCACGGTATTTTAAACCAATTTCAATGGTTGCTCGACGACAGGGCTGCATGTAGAACATACAAACGTAATCATGACTTTAACCAAAAAAAAAATTACCTATTTTGGGGGGTCAAACCTGGACCCACTTTGACCACCGCACACCCCACTTAGACACCGATTTTTTAATGCCGTGAACAAACTTGACTTGCAACATACAAAATATCATTTTAGCCAAGTTTGGTCACAATCCCATCAGCAGTTTCGGAGAAGAAGTTGCAAGTGTTTACGGACTGATGTCGCTCCATCCCATAAGCTCCTGGTACTATGTTCCAGGTGAGCTAAAAGTAGTGTGCAAGTTCGCAAACCAGCTGCTAAAAACAAGTGTTTAAAAAGCCATTCTTACCTTCATCTCCACGTTCGCCGGGAAACCCCATATCCCCATCGTCACCATTAATTCCTGTTATACAGGGATATGAATAAAAACACAAATAAACGATCATCATTTATTTTTTATGTTCAGTGGCAGCAGGAGGTGCTGCATTTTAGAGCATGGTGTCATCTGAAAGCTGAACGTCTTCCCTGAATTTATTTGTAAAGTGTTTGTAAGACGTTCTATGGTGTCCAGGCTTTAGTGCTATGTTCATATGTTCATATGGTCCTGAACATATGGTTTTAGGATACCGATACAAAATACACATTCTAAAGTTAATGGTATAGGCTATAGGAGTATAGGGGATAGGGGATACAGGTATGAAGCAAACATGTAAGTGCAGAAAATGAATAAAGTATTTTATTTGGAGATACAACACAGGCTTGGTGGACTAAATGGTCTTTTCCTGTGTCTAAGATTTATTGAATACCTAAACTATGAGAGTACTGATCATATTAGAGTACTGATCCATCCACATTAGAGTTCTGATCCATATTAGAGTACAGTAACGAGCTTACAGGAGATCTTGTTCCAAGCATCCAACATGGTCTTCAGACACATCCATTTATTTGGGCGGTGTATAGGCAACAGACCGCTGCCTCGATCGATCCCCAAAATTAAATTAACCCGGGTTAGTATATGAAGCGAGAACACGTGTACTGCTTATGTGCATATATAACACATTGTGGTCATATAGCTCAGATAATTCCAATTGCACCCACCCTCCCCCCAGAGGAAGAAAATGCCAAGATGGTCGAAAACATTTTTTTTTTCTTCAAAAGTTCATGGAATCAAACAAAACGTGCACATGCACAACTTCAGGGTGCTCTCATTAATTCCTGAAAGTTTCAGCTTCCTAGGTTAAATTCTCTTGGCAGAGTAGATCATGCATACATACATACATACATACATACATACATACATACATACATACAGACATACATACATACATACATACATACACACATACATGCATATACATACACACACACATACATACATACATACATACATACATAAGTAGATGATAAATGTTCCTGGGACAAACCCATTTAACATGGGAAATCCCTATCTAATGTCGTTTACCCCCCTGTCTTTTCCCACTTTTGGAAAACACCCCTATTAATCCAAAAGACTCTATGAGCCTTTTGGCCTTTTGAACCATGAGCTTATTGGCCATATGAGCCAATTAATCTACTTGGGCTAATACATAATGAAGATATTTTAATTGAGCTAGGGCTGAATGGTAAACCCATCTTGATGTACCAGGCTGAACACCAACAGCTTGGAACCAATCCTTCATTGAACCTCCAAATCTCCATTCACTTACATGTAAATTTTCCTCTCACCATCACTTTTCTTCATTTCCCATAAACACCTCTATTCCTGCCCCCCTTGGTCTTATGGGCCTTTTACTCTTACTATCAATGATCATTGTTGTTTAGTCGACCACTGAAACAATGATCCTACAAATATTTGTTTTTGCGTAGGAAATAATTTAATTCTCCTACAACTCTCTTCACCATCTAATACGTTAACAAAGTATATGTTTGAGTTTGGTTCTTTATCAAGATATTGTTACAGACGCGGTTGTGGATGTTGGTTTACCGAGCGGTTTGGTATGACCGCATCTGCACAGTTTACCCGATTATACTCGAACGTTGGCCGAGTCGCGCTACGCTAAATCAATTGAGGAAAGGACACACGGCTGGGTTTAAATGACACGACACCAGGGGTACAGTTCTCAAGACCTCCGGAGGAGGTTATAATATTTCGGAACGTTGAGATTACAGGGATGAGAGGTACAGCATAGGAAGGTAGGCACTTAATCACGGTCTTATAGTAACCCCGACAGACCACAGATAAACAGGACAAGACTGACTCACACGGGGATTGATGGCAAGGAAGGGCAGGTAGTCGGTGGACAGCACAAGGTGCACCTTGTGCTCAGGGACAGGATAGCGCGGCCCAAAAGATGCAGGGAGGTCTCTCGGCGCTCGGAGGTGGCGTCTGGTTCTCTTCACTTCAAGCTCGGGGCGCATCTCACGTCACGTCCGGTAAGTGGCTGCGTATATCCGGCGGGGAGTGACACGCCCTCGGCTCGTTAGCTCCGCCCCAGATGGAATCGGCCCGTTGCTTCTCATTGGGTGCGGAGGGTTACCGGGCTCCGCCCTTGACGAGGGGCCGACAGTCAGCCCCTTCGTGGTAACCCCGTCGGCGCACATGGGCAATGGCGGCTAACCGAGCCGGAGTGAGGACGCACACTCCCCGCGCGCTGTTGTTGTAGTTGTTGTTGTTGTTGTTTCATGGGGAAGATGGGAGGAGGTATGGGGAGGTCCTAAACTCACTACTGGTGCCATACAATCACATTCTGGTGCAACGAAGAGTCAGAATTAATGGAAACGAGTCCTTAACTGACATAGACTAAGAATAACTAGCAAGATGTCCGAAAGTTGTCTACGTGAGATGCGGTGGACCTGGGCACGACATTTAATGGGGGAAAAAGGGGAAGGTCGGTTCTACAGAGTGTTGTTTACAGACAATGGGACTAGGGAATGGGGGATTGGGGATAGTTGGAGAGTATTGGGGAAATAGAGGAATATCTACAAGCGGATATGGAGGCCAAATCCCATATCCGCAACATTGCACCCTTCTCTACCCTCGGGGCGTCCCGACCCGATAAATTTTTACCTACTTTAGTGTGGCACTCAGATGTAGTTCCCTCTACTATTAACTCTACCCTGAGTGCGACAGTTTTACAGATATTCACAAATGAGTAAATATGTCCCCCTGCGACGTTGCACCCTTCTCCTCACAGAAACACACCCACAGGATAACCGAATCACGGAAAGAATTCGCAAACTAAACATACAGCCGGTAGGGAGCATCATTTATACAAGACTACACTGATATTTACACGACGATCCAGGACCTGTTTTTGGAGGAACACATGCAGATGTTATGCATAGAGAGAGCACGCATGCCAGCATCGATACACCAACCCACGAGTGCTCTGTGGCCCTACGGCCTTTAATAATGTGCAGAGCACCCCATCCAAGCACCAAAAGCACCACCCCATCACACAGTCAGCACCATCCGGTGCACCAATAAAGTGTTTATAGTCACCGGTGGTGTCGCAGCCGTCCGATGTTCTGCCGCTGGTCTTGCCTTCGTGTGGTGCACTTGGCCTTCTTGCTTCTTTCGAAATAAAGAAAGGCGCCAACCGCGTCCATTTCGTTATTGTGGCCGTCAGGGGGCCAACTATAAGTGGTTCACCTCTATGGCATAGGTGCCACGTTGACCCATAGGTCCATCCACGGTGGTGCTTGGCCGCAAAAGAACTGCGGTCCATTGTGGGTGGCCACAAACATTGCGGTCCATATGGTGTATCGATCCAGGCAGCAAGCAGCGAAAGTACAGGCCCACAACTGCGGAGCCAGCACCTCTCTCTCCTCTCTCTCTGCCCCAAAGCCAGATCCTCGGAGGTGGGAGACAAAAGAAGAAAACAAGTGAGTAAGGTGGTAAGGGCGCAAAAGTGCACGCAATACAAGGTGATGCACACTGGGGGCACATGGGAACCAGGTGAGACAGGTACGTTCCTACCGTATGCCCCCCCCCCCCCCACCAGGTAACCTACATTGCCCCTCCCTTACCCCTTACTGTATCCACAAAACACAACACTACCCATAAACATCTACTTTACAAATCAACAAACGTCCCTACTGTCTTCCCCGTTCCTCCCATAAACCAAATTCGTCTTCTCTCCCTCCTAACCAATCAAATTTGCCATTTTCAACTCTCATCAAAATTTGCCATCTCCAACTCAACATCATAATTTGCCATCACCAATTCATCATCAGTCCCTCCTAAGGAGGGAGAGATGGAATCACCCCAATGTCTCATCCACGTCGTGATGCGTCTCACAAATCCTCAGCAATTCTCCTTTCCTGCACACAGAACAAAGAAACACAGGTGTGGAGTCATCATCACCACAGGTAAGTGGCTGCGTATGGTGCGACAGGTTCATCAATCCTAACTATTTCCTAAATGACTTTAACAACTTTACATTACCCGGGGTCTTTCTCCTGCCAAACCATTGGCCCTCTTACACTATGGGTTCTAAAAACCAATTCCCATTGACCAAACTGTGGTGCTTTTCAATTTGGGGTCTCACTCCCCCGATTCATCTCCCGGTGCTCTCGCACAATTTCTGGGCCGCGACGTGTAGCTCTCCTAGCCGGTCTACCCACCTGCACACCTCCACCACTGCAGTTGCCTCCGAGCTTACCTGCTCCTTACCCTAACCTAACTACCTGGGGAAGGCCCTCTGGCGCTCTCCCCACTCGGTGCCCTCTCTGGCACTGGGCTACCCGGGTCCGTCCTCCGGATCCTCGGGCCCCATCCACAACTCTACCGGCTCCCAGAGCCCACCTGCGGCCTCACCTGGCCGACATCCTCACAGTGGTGGAGTGCCCAACCAACTACACACACTAACAGGCTACACGCCCAGCCATTTCCACAACACTAATGCACCCATCCACAATACCATTCTGCAACCGCACCACAAATGCCAATATCCAACCACAATTTACCTATACCCTCTACCTAACACTTACACTACCCGCCCCGGGTATTCGTGAAAGGGGTCCACTCTTCCCCCATCCACACCTTCGCACCATGCACACCACTCCGTACCACTTACTCCAACTCTCTCCACACCACTCATTCCAATACTCCATATATTCCACACACCTGCACTTGCACACCTGTGCTCTCACACCTGGTGCCACCTGCACCCTTCTCTCCCCAAGCGCATTCGCGCTGATCCACAACACTCACTACTCATCCACTGCTCCACACACCTGTCCAGTTCTCACACAGCATCATCTCATCTAACTACTCCCCTCTGAAACTTGCGCTTCCCAGTCGTCCCTTTAAACTATTGCGCTTCCACGTCATTATCATCCACACTAAACTACCTGCGTCCCCACTACAGGTATCAGTCACTAACTAACCTTAACGTTACCTAATGTCATCTTCTAGGTCCCTATCAATATCCTAACCCACCCGGGCTAGTTTTCACTGCCATACACCCCATAAAGCTATTGTGCATTTGCCCCACTTTTGTGAGGGATGACAGAATTGCCATCCCACCACATCGGGCATCTCCCACTACCAATTTTGCACATCAAATTTCAACAAATCAAAAATTTGCCAATCACTGCCCATCATCTGCCAATCACTACTGCCAATCCTTTGCCAATCATCAAATTTTGTTTTTCTCTAATTTTGGGGCCAAAACACTATCCTCATCACACAGTCTACTCACTACTGCCTCTCGGTGCGCCAATTCCTGTCCAAAGCCCGGTTTCGTAAAGCCGAGCAATGAATGCGGGTTGTTTGGTGCCAGCGGCTGGATACGTCCCGCATTCGGTGCAGGGAAGGAGGCTTACCCGGGCCGAGATCCCACGCACCACCTTGGCGTGGAGCCATCCACTGTCCCGATCTCGACCTGCCGGCACATCTCAACAAAAAGTGGTCGCCATGACGACCCTTCCTATCCAGCTGCCCGCTCCGCCTAGTGGAGCACGGACGCGGCCGTTCAAAGCGAGGCCCGGCACGCACCGAGGGCCCGCTTCGGCTAAAAGTCGACCTAACCTCTAACCCGGTTATCGTCGATGCCTCACCTGGATGCTTACACCCCGCAGCCCGTTCCTTGCTCACACATCCAGCCGTTTCCATGCTCCTCGTACCTTTCCTTACACACCTAGGTACTCTCATTCCACTCACAGACTTGGTCACACACCTGACCACCCAACACTTTGGCACACATTCGTTGGTCGCACACCTCACCAACACACCTCTTCGCGCCCCCTCCTCGGTCACCTCCTCTGTGACAATCACAGGTGTGCTCTCATTCGCACACCCAACCACGTGCCTCACTACCAATTCCAGCGTGCATTCCCACTCACGCTCTACCATTCCAGGTGTGCTTCCTTTCTCACCTGTCACAACCAACTCACGCTCCGTGTCACTCTTACTACTCTCACCTCCACTCTTGACAACGCACTCACCCTTACTCCCGACAGCGCACTCTTTCCTCATGCACCCGTCCGTTACACACCTCTCTCGCGCACACTCTCCCGTCACACCTTCTGTAACACTCACCACAGGCGTGCATTCTTCCCTGCCTTTGACAGCGCACTCTTTCCCCATGCACCTGTCCGTCACACACCTTTCTCGCGCACACTCTTGCGCACACTCTCCCGTCACACCCTCTGTAACACTTACCACACCGCGCTTCCATGTGCTCCCTCGCACACGCGCTGCGACCGACTCACTCTCGCCAGCACCCTCACTCCTTGGCACGCACTTTTTCCTCACACACCCCAGAGTCGGACTTTCTCGCACACCTCCTTTTTCACACACCAGACCTGTCGCACACTTCACCAACGGCCTCTCACGAACACCCGGGTCCATCTCGACCCCCAAGCTTCTTAAATCACCTGGCGCATCATACGCACGACCATATTGGTCACCACTTACACCGGGTCCTCTTCCTCTTCGCTTCTCCTCCATCACCTGCGAATCCCTCATCCGGTTAATGAGCACATCATCACGATCCAAACACAGACTTTGGACCAATTCTTTTACCTCCTCTTTTATCTCTTTCTTATCCCCTCTCCGTCGCTTCTTAATTTCGCTCACCCCTTCTTCCACTTTTTTTTTTTTTTTTTTTTTTTTTTTTGTATACAAGATCGAGGCTCGTGAAAGAGCGAACATTAATCACACAGAAAGACAAACCGACACATAAAACATATAACATCGGGAGCGGTAGACAAGATGGGGAGAGAGGGGGAAGGACACAAACACAACATTTGAGAGCAGGGACCGAGAGACATGGAGACATCGAGAGATCTGAGAGAGGGCAAGGACTTGGGGGGGGGGGGGGGGCATGGGAAGGGGGGCGGTGGGAGAGGTATAAAACATATGGACACTGCCAGGACTTCCAGGAAAGAAGTTGGAATTTCAAACAAGGTGGATCTGGGGTGAATTAGCGGGGGTAGAAAAGATCAAGGTTTTTGATGGGGGAAGATAAGAGATGGTGGTGAACAGCTGTTTTAAAGACCTGGAGGGAGGAGTGGGATTGAAGGGAGTGAGGGAGTTTGTTCCAGAGGCGGGAGAAAAGAGGAATGAAAGAGTGAAGGTGAGCAGAGAGCCGAGATTTCGGCAGTTTAACCATCAGAGGGTTGCTGGCAGATCTTGTGCGACCTGTAGGAATATTTGGGGGACAGAGCACAGAGAGAGCTGGGGGTGCAAGGCCGGAGAGGAGTCGGTAGAAGACAGAAAGACCACCTACCTGCCTGCGGTGAGTGAGTGAAAGGCCCTCAGAGATAGCTTCATCGCGGGAGATTCCAATAATTCTGAAAGCTTTGGTTTCAACAGCGTGAAGCCGAGCTAGGTGTGAGGCAGGAGCACCGGCCCATAGGGGAGAACAGTATTCCATTGAGCTGCGGATGAAAGCCTTGTATGTGGTGAGGAGCTCAGGTGTGCCGAGGAAGGACTTCGCACGACGGAGGATGCCCAGTCGGCGACTGGCTTTGGAGGCCAGCTTGGAAATGTGGTTTTCCCAAGAAAGATCATGGCAGATAGTGAGACCCAAAATCTTGAGCGACAGAACTTCTTGGAGAGGATTGTTGAGAAAGTAGATGGGAGGGTTGTCCAGTCGATCTTTTCGGAGAGACATAGTAAGAGTGTGAGATTTGTCAGGATTGAAAGACATGTTCCACTTGTTTGACCAGTCTGTGATTTTGTCCAGGTCTTCAGAGAGTGAGGAGGCAGCAGACTGCCGATCTGAGGGAAGAGGAATGGAGCGGCAGAGAGTGGAGTCATCAGCAAAGAGATAGAGAGGATTTTCGAGAGAGTCAGAGAGATCATTGATGAAGACCAGAAAAAGCACGGGGCCCAGAACACTGCCTTGGGGAACTCCAGCCTGAACAGGAAGAGGAGATGAGAGAAACCCATTCAGGGCCACACGTTGACGACGACTAGAGAGGAAGTCCGCCAGCCATGCGTGGAGATTTCCATGGATACCAAAGGAGGAGAGTTTGGTGAGCAGAGCGGGGTGCCAGACCGTGTCGAAGGCACGTGATATGTCGAGGGAGACAGCTCTAATTTCCTGTTTGGCATTGAGGACCTCCATCCATTGTTGAGACAGCAGAAGCAGCATGTCCAGAGTAGAGTGACCTGGTCTGAAACCAAATTGATGATCAGAGATCAAGCCATTGGAGAAGAGGAAAGATTTCATATCCGAAGCAATGATGGATTCCATGACTTTGCTGATAATTGGGAGAAGGCTGATTGGTCTGTAGTTGCTAGGATCTGTTTTTGCACCTTTTTTGTGCAAAGCGGTGATGTTGGCTGATTTCCAAGCAGATGGCAGTTGACCTTGAGCAAAAGAGAGGGTGAAGAGAACAGAGAGAGGGTGAGATAGAGCGGCAGAGCAGGATTTTAGGACCCGTGGGCTGATGCCGTCGGGTCCAGTTGCAGAATCAGAGTCGAGGGTTGACAGAAACTTTTCCACCTTGTCAGGAGGAAAGGACACGGAGTCCAGGAGCAGCAGGGTACGACTGGGTATGGTGGGTACAGAGAGGGATGGGTTTGGGACACAAGATTTAGAGGCAAACACAGAGTTGAGGCATTCAGCTTTTTCACGTGCGGAGTCAGCTGTGTAGCCGTTTGAGGTAAGGGAGGGGATGGAGGGGGAACAAACACCAGAAACGGATTTGACCAGACGCCACCAGGATTTGGAAGAGGGAGACAGATAAGAGAGTTCGGTCTTGAGAACGGAGAGATATTGTTTCCTGGCTCTCCTGAGGGTGGACACACACTTGTTTCGGGCTTTGTGAAAGGAAATGAGATTTCCTTCCGTTGGATTTGCTTTCCAGGAGACGAAGGCAAGTTGTTTCTGGGCAACAGCCTCACCACAAGATTCCGTGTACCATGGACGGGAGGAAGGGTATGACAACTGAAGACGAGATGGGATAAATCTGTGCATGAGAGAGAGCAATTTACTTTGGAAGAATTCCCAGGATGAGTTGATGTCAGAGGTGGTAGAGATGGGAGACCAGTCCAGATGATTGATGGCTGCTTGAAGACCGTGCCAGTTGGCCTGAGTGAAATGCCAGACTCGTCGACGCTGAGCAGGCTCCCTGAGGATGGTCAGAGAGATGTCCACTTTAACAAGGACATGATCAGATGATCCGATCGGAGCAGAAGAAGAGCAGCAGACATTTTCAGGGAAGTTAGTCATAACCAAGTCCAGAAGAGAAGATGTTCCGTTGACTGAGATCCGGGTCGGGAAATTGACAGATTGTGTCAGTCCCAGTGAGTCGCAGAAGTCCTTTGCTGAAGAGCCATGGCTGGTGAGAGAGGTACCCACACCCAGCCAACTGGCATGGTGACAATTGAAATCACCACATATGAGGAAGAGAGAGTTGGGATGAGTAGATAGAAGTTGGTCCATATCATCAGACAGCGAGATGTAGATGGAGTCATCACTGTTTGGTGGACGGTACAACACACATATGAACAAGAGGTGGGAGCGAAGGGGAAGCCGTAGCCAGAGGTATTCCTGGGGGTGAGGTGGAGAGAGTGCAGTGCAGGGCGAGTGAGGAAGAGAGTTTTTGATAAAGATAGCAACCCCGCCTCCAGGACGAGGCTCAGGTCTATCATACCGGAGGAGGGAGTAGCCCGGGAGAGATACTATGGAATCAGAGACCGGGTCCATCTCGACCTGGGGTGAATTAGCACTTCTTCTAATTTCTGCTTCACCTCTTTTATTCCCCGGTACGTCTCCTCAAGCTCGTCCTCCAAGGCTACCTTGACCGTTTCCATGTGCGTCCTCACCTGCCGGTCCTTCGTCTCCATTACCTCTATCACCTCGTCCAACCTCGTTGTCAGTCCCTCACGTACCATCTGACATTCCCTCTTCGTCGCTATCAAGTCGTCTTTTAGTTCTTTCTGTGTCGCTTTTAACCCTCCTAATACCGCAGTGTTCCTTTGAACCTGCTCCGTTAGTCCTTTTTGTCCCTCCGTCAGCTGTTCCACCTCCTGCGTCAGGTCCTCTATGCCCCCTTGTAACTTTAAAGTCCCCTTTCTCACCTCCTTCTCCATGCGCTCCTTACAGTGCCTCACCTCCTCGCGCACTCCTCCGACCTCCTCACTCACACCTCTTCTGATCTCCTCTCCCATCACTTGCATCTCCTGCCCAGATGCCACCCTCATCTGCTCCATTTCCTCCCTGTGAGCATCCATTTTGGTTTCTACCCCCATTCTGACCCCCTCTATCTGCTGCCCCATTTGTTTAACTTCCCTTTCCGCTTGGTCCCTCATGTCCCTCAATTTGCCTTCCATCCTGTTTTCTAACCCCTCTAACCCCTTTTGCATCCCTTCCATTTGATTCTCTTGAGCGGCCATTCTGTTTTCTACCCCCATTAACCCCTCCTGTATTTCCCCTAATCTATTGTCTAATCCCTCTATTCTACTCCCTAACCCCCCGATCTGGGCCCCCATGTCATCCCTCAATTTCTCGCTATTGGACCCCATTTGGCCCTCCAATCGCTCACCCTGAGCATCCATCCGGTTCCCCATTACCCCCATTTGGCCCTCCAATCGCTCATCCTGAGCATCCATCCGGTTCCCCATTACCCCCATTTGGCTTCCTATTACCCCTAGTTGCTCACTCTGAGCCCTCATTTCCTCCCTCATTTTCTCGCTATTCTGGGCCATAAGGGCCTTCATTTGTATGAAAAAAAGGTCCAAATCTACCAGCGGCGCTACTACGGTCGCGGGCGTGGGCGCCGTGGCCATGTGCGAGGCGCCATTTCGCGCGCCCGTTACCTCGTGCGTGACGACGCTATTTTGCGAATCTGCTACCCTCACTGCTTCGCTCTCCTCTTGTCCCTCAATTTGGTCCTGGATCGACCCTGCCTCACTCTCTTCTACCGGAACCCAGCCGTCTTGGTCTGCCATAGCGCGACTTTCAAAATTCGGTTTTTATTTTTTTTGTAAAACACAATTAAATTTCGTTGTTATAATTTCGAGCACGTGAAACGCGCTCTGAATCGAATCCCACTTCCCGACACCAAAATGTTACCCTAATGGTACAATTGGTGTTCCAAAATTTGGGCCTAACTGAATTTAGTCCCAGGTCCGAATCCAACTCCTCGACACCAAATGTTACAGACGCGGTTGTGGATGTTGGTTTACCGAGCGGTTTGGTATGACCGCGTCTGCACAGTTTACCCGATTATACTCGAACGTTGGCCGAGTCGCGCTACGCTAAATCAATTGAGGAAAGGACACACGGCTGGGTTTAAATGACACGACACCAGGGGTACAGTTCTCAAGACCTCCGGAGGAGGTTATAATATTTCGGAACGTTGAGATTACAGGGATGAGAGGTACAGCATAGGAAGGTAGGCACTTAATCACGGTCTTATAGTAACCCCGACAGACCACAGATAAACAGGACAAGACTGACTCACACGGGGATTGATGGCAAGGAAGGGCAGGTAGTCGGTGGACAGCACAAGGTGCACCTTGTGCTCAGGGACAGGATAGCGCGGCCCAAAAGATGCAGGGAGGTCTCTCGGCGCTCGGAGGTGGCGTCTGGTTCTCTTCACTTCAAGCTCGGGGCGCATCTCACGTCACGTCCGGTAAGTGGCTGCGTATATCCGGCGGGGAGTGACACGCCCTCGGCTCGTTAGCTCCGCCCCAGATGGAATCGGCCCGTTGCTTCTCATTGGGTGCGGGGGGTTACCGGGCTCCGCCCTTGACGAGGGGCCGACAGTCAGCCCCTTCGTGGTAACCCCGTCGGCGCACATGGGCAATGGCGGCTAACCGAGCCGGAGTGAGGACGCACACTCCCCGCGCGCTGTTGTTGTAGTTGTTGTTGTTGTTGTTGTTTCATGGGGAAGATGGGAGGAGGTATGGGGAGGTCCTAAACTCACTACTGGTGCCATACAATCACATTCTGGTGCAACGAAGAGTCAGAATTAATGGAAACGAGTCCTTAACTGACATAGACTAAGAATAACTAGCAAGATGTCCGAAAGTTGTCTACGTGAGATGCGGTGGACCTGGGCACGACATTTAATGGGGGAAAAAGGGGAAGGTCGGTTCTACAGAGTGTTGTTTACAGACAATGGGACTAGGGAATGGGGGATTGGGGATAGTTGGGGAGTATTGGGGAAATAGGGGAATATCTACAAGCGGATATGGAGGCCAAATCCCATATCCGCAACAATATTTTAACTGAGATAAAATAAAATGATAAACCTCCCTCAATGTCCTTGTCTGAGCGCCTCCTGTGCCACACACTTTTTGGTAGGCTCTGCCCACTTTTTGTTAAGCTCCGTCCACTTTTTGGTAAGCCCCGCCCACTTTTTGTTAAGCCACGCCCACTTTTTTGTTAAGCCACGCACACTTTTTACTAAACCCCGCCCACTTTTTGCTAAGCCCTACCCACTTTTGTTAAGCCCCACCCACTTTATAAACTCTGCCATTGTATCATTTTCAGTTAAGACATTACATCATTTTCAGGGAATTTCCATCACATCATCTCCAGTTAAGACATGCCCAGGGAATTTCCACAGGAAATGACACACCCAGCCCTTCTTATAAAAGGCACTGACCACACAGGCTTTTTCAAACACGCTTTCTGCTTCACTTGAGAATGGACTACTATGCCGAAATGGAATGGGATAACTTTGGTATCCCTTGGAGTCCTACTACCTGTGAAGCGCTCAACCTTCAGATTGATGAACTGGACTCGAACCTCTTATCAATGGAGGTAAGTTTGTTTATTTATTTATTTATTTATTTATTTGTTTATTTAATTTTTTTTTTTTTTTTTTTTTTAAGATGAGACTCGTGTAAGAGTTAACAAAGTTTATTTTGATATTCATAGAGCTTGATTTATACAAATAAAAATATTGTATTAAATTAATACATTGTTATTTTCTTTCACAGGAAATTGTATCTGAGATACGAAATGAAAATTCTGCTTTTAACACAACTTGGGATGAAGTTATTTTTTTGTTTGAAGACATTTTGAACAACCAAGACCCCCAGAACGAGTTCTACCTTGATGACCCAGCCAAAGAGTTATACCTTGGAGATCCACAAAATCCTGAAAAAGAGTTTTACCATGATGATACATGTTGTGAGTTATCAAAACAAAACCCACTGAACAAGTTCTACCTTGATGAGCCAGAATACAAGTCATACATTGGAGACCCACAAATTTCTGAAAATTGGGAAAGGGGAGTTCTCCCTGATGGTCCGCAGTTATACTATGTGAGGCACATCATAGAAACCCTAAAAAATTGTGAAACGGGAATTCTCCCTGATGGTCCGCAGTTATACTATGTGAGCCACATCACAGAAACCCTAAAAAATTGGGCAAGGACAGTTCTCCCTGATGGTCCGCAGTTATACTATGTGAGACACATCGTAGAAACCCTAAAAAATTGGGAAACGGGAATTCTCCCTGATGGTCCGCAGTTATACTATGTGAGACACATCACAGAAACCCTAAAAAATTGGGCAAGGAGAGTTCTCCCTGATGGTCCGCAGTTATACTATGTGAGACTTATCATGGAAACCCCCAATATTTCTGAAAATTGTGGTTCTACCTTGGAGACTTGGAAAGATGGTTATATTTTTGGAGACTCGGAATGGGGGTTTTGTTTTGATGACTCGGAATGTGATACCTATCTTGGAGGCTCAACAGGATTGTGGTTATACCTTGGGAACTTGGAAAGTTGGTTTTATTTTGGAGACTCTACCTGTGGGGTCCATCTTGGAGACTCTTTGCATTCTAAAGCAATGAACAATGTTCTTTGTTTAATGACGCTTGATTTAAGCAATATCAAGAAAGTTTGAGGAAGAAAATGCTGGAAAATTCTTTCTTCCCATTTCTACTTCTTCAAACTTGAAAGCCTTGAAAGACAGAATTGGCAGAAGAGGAAGAAAAAAAAATGAAATACATATTTTAAAAAGAAGGAAAAAAAAGATTATGTTAGGGTTAGGGTGGGATTTTGAATGTGAGGGTTAGGGATGGGGTTGGGTTAGGGTGGGATTTTGAATGTGAGGGTTAGGGTTGGGGTTGGGTTAGGGATGGGGTTGGGTTAGGGTTGGGATTTTGAATGTGAGGGGGTTAGGGATGGGTTGGGTTAGGGATGGGGTTGGGTTAGGGATGAGGTTGGGTTGGGGTTGGGTTGGGGATGGGGTTGGGTTGGGTTGGGGATGGGGTTGGGTTAGGGATGGGGTTGGGTTGGGGATGGGGTTGGGTTGGGGATGGGGTTGGGTTAGGGATGGGGTTGGGTTAGGGATGGGGTTGGATTAGGGATGGGGTTGGGCTAGGGATGGGCTTGGGTTCGGGATGGGGTTGGGTTAGGGATGGGGTTGGGTTGGGGTTGGGTTGGGGATGGGGTTGGGTTAGGGATGGGGTTGGGTTAGGGTTTGTATATTATTATGACTCACTCACACCCACACACACACAAAAGTTAAGCCCCAACTGAAAAGTTGAGGGATTCTGTGTTTGGGGTTCACAGATCTCAAGAATGTATCCCCATTGTACACACAAAAGTTAAGCCCCAACTGAAAAGTTGAGGGATTCTGTGTTTGGGGTTCACAGATCTCAAGAACGTATCCCCATTGTACACACAAACAAAAGTTAAGCCCCAACTGAAAAGTTGAGGGATTCTGTGTTTGGGGTTCACAGATCTCAAGAACGTATCCCCATTACATTTTATTTATTTATTTATTATTTTCAAGGGTATCATCTGCTTACTTGTGTTTTTTGTAATTCTTGTGAGTAAAATGAACCCAAGATTTCTTCCCCATTCATATCATATAATTTGTAAGTCCAAGGGACTGTATCCATTACATCAACAATTTTAAATAATTCATGAGTCCATCTCTTTGTATAACCTTTCTCAAAATGGCTTTTCCATCTGTATATTCTTACAATATCACCAACTTTGAACTTGGGCTTTCTCAAATTAATCTCCTTTTCATATTCTAATTTTGTAAATGTTTCTGATGGTTTTGATTTTGTTGATGAATGAACTGTATTATTGTAATTATCTACAATATTCTGGATTAAATATACCCATTGTTGAGAACCGAGTTGTGTGAATTTTTAAAATAGTTTCTCTTTCAAAGTGCGATTAAAACGCTCAATAATAACTGCCTTTCCTTCATTAAAGGTGCTGTATAATTTAATATCCTCCCCCTTAAGAAATTTCATAAATATTTTGCTATAGAACTCTGTTCCCTCATCAGTCCATAACTTCTTTGGTTTTCTTTTACTTTTACTAAATATTCCACTGAAAGCTAACATAAGAGTATTACCCCTTTTGTTTTTCAAAGGAACAACCCAGGCAAATCTACTCCCAAAATCAATAACGGTTAAAGCATACCTGTATCCCTTATCATTATTTAGTTCGATTAAATCAGCGGACCATATGTGGTCGGTGGATTTAGAAAAAACTTTCCTTCTTTTAAACTTTGTGATTTTCGGTTTATGTAATTCATTAGCCAAAAGCTCCTCAGTCTTGATGACATCATTGGAGTTTAAGAGTTTTTTGGGGAATAACCAAGACCAAGTTTCAATTCAGCACTTATCATTTTTTTCACAATAAACCGATCAACTTTCTCTCTCAACGTAGGATTTCGTATCAAAGACAAATTATACAACATTTCTCTGTCTGCTTCATGTTTTTCATCCAATGTAGTGGTATTCCCATAAGCAATATCATGCTTCATACACACTTCATCAACCCTATTTATAGGCTTGGACCAAGGTTTAGGATTGTCAGCCTCATCTAATCTTTTATCCAGGTTTGTTCCAGGACCACAGAAAGAATATCCAGGTAGATGTAGTTCCCCAGGAATTCCAGTTGTTGTAAATTTACTTCCTGACAGAAACTTTTGTATGTCTCCTCCACTTTTAGGAGAGATGAATTGGCACTTTTTACAGCCACACACTTGACATATTCCTTTTTGATAAACTCTATTATTTTTAGCTTTAACATAAGAGATATTTTTAGATTTGGTTTTCTTTTTACATTTGAGACAATAACTCATATTTATTTATCAGAAAAATTCCGACAGAGTATCAAAACCTTTTTGGTTTTTAACATATACATTTCAATCTTGATTTTTAAAACATAAAGAATCCTAAGGAATGTCTTCACTCTCTCCTCCATTTATTTACAAATAAAAACGAACTAAAGTCAATAACACCAACATCATCAACGAAATGACCTTTGTCTTCTTCATGTAAATCTCCTCGCTGAACTCATCTCAACCATTTTTAAAATCATTATCTTAGTAAGAGTCGTTAATTCTTTATTTTCCTCTTCGGTGCATTGAGATTGATTTATTTGCTGTAATACACTCAATCTTTTACGAATCTCACTGATTTCCATCTTTTTTATATTTTTCCTCCCTCTCTCTTTGCTCCCTTTCCTCCCTCTCCTCCTTCTCCTTTTTCTCCCTCTCCTCCTTCTCCTTTTTCTCCCTCTCCTCCTTCTCCTTTTTCTCCCTCTCCTCCCTCTCCTTTTTCTCTCTTTCCTCCTTCTCCCTTTTCTCTCTTTCCTCTTTCTCCATTTTCTCCCTCTCCTCCTTCTCATTTTTCTTCCTCTCCTCCTTCTCCTTTTCTCCCTTTCCTCCTTCTCCTTTTTCTCCCTTTCCTCCTTCTCCTTTTTCTCCCTTTCCTCCTTCTCCTTTTTCTCCCTTTCCTCCTTCTCCTTTTTCTCCCTTCCCTCCCTTTCCTCCTTCTCCTTTTTCTCTCTTTCCTCCTTCTCCTCAACTCCTTCCTCATCGCTTGCTACCCTTGAGCTTGAGTCCCAAAGAATATTATACATATACTCATCTGGGTTTTGAGATATTCTTGTATCTATAATTATTTTTCTCATAATAGGATACCAATAAGATTTGTTGACGATTTCTAAAAGAGTTTTATATTTCATAACTTTGAGAAGTTCATTTTTATTTAATATTTTAAACAAGTCTCTATTTGTGGGTTTAACAATATCAGTATAAGGCCAGTTTTTAATGACAAAATTCCCATGTATATGCTCCACATCATAAGGTATGTAATACCGAGCACCCTTTTCTTGTAGGTATCCTTGAATACAAAAATTATAATTCTTTTGTAGTCTTCTTCCTGCCATTTATGTATCAGAAATATATGTGAGATTAATATTATGACAGGTAATACCACCCCATCTTCCCACTACCAAATCGGTTTGTATTCCTCGGCTTTCTATCCTTATCTCATTACCTTCCTTCTTTGTCATGCTAACCATCGCTATACTATCATATATTTTTCTTTTCTTAAAATCATGTATTTGTTGTTTACTAATTGTACTTCCACATAAATCCTTATCCTCGCCAAGCGGATAATATTCTTCTTTACGAGACTGATTCAAATCATGTAGGTCTTCTAGGTTTATTGAAAAATACCAATTATACCCTAAATCAGGCATATCATACCCCCATTTATTAATTCGCATATTAACTATATGTCCTTCTTTATAAAATTCAATTGTAAGCAGGTAGTTAAATTCAATGAGGAAAGGTGTATGGTCAGTATAACCAGGTGTTGTGGTTGTAAATTTTACTTGTTTAACAAAACGTGCTGTTTTCTTTAAAATATATATATTGTGATAAATCACTGAATCTAATTAAGTCATTCGCATCTGTAGGGTTTGGATAATTGATTAATTTATAAGTATTCTTCATATTAATATTTTTACTTATACTATATTTTTGTCGTTCAGCCTGTGCCTTTGTATAATAATTTGATAAATCAATATACTGAGAGTATTCTCCAAAGATAGAACCATCTTTTCCAACATAAGTCATTTATATTAGATTTAAAATGATATCATAAAAATTTTCATTATTGTTGAGTTGAAATAATACATATAAACATAATTGACCACAACATTTAGAATTAATTTCTTGAACTTGAAATGTTTGATAAACACCATTCTGTAAGAATTGTATTACTTCAACAGGTGGTGGCATACCATAACTATCAAAATAATATTTATCCTGACTATTATGAATACAAACCCAATGAGAACCATTCTGTGTGTCTAAATTCATAATAATATTCTTTGTATTCTTATTTATATGTATTAATTCATCTCTCATACAAATAACCACATTATCAATTTTTTGTGTTTTACAATACTTAGCTAGTTCTATATTTGACGTTGTATTCTTTCCAAATTGTTTAAACCATTTATCCATTTATTTATGAGAAAGATATAATCCATTACCCTGTTTAGTTAGTTTAACACCCGCTTGAGCGATAGAGGAAAGCATATCTCCAACCAACAATCTAGCTTTATCAGGTAGACTTTCAAGTTTTTGAGCAAAATCTACAATTACACCACTTCCACTAATTTGTTTCTCCAACTCCTTGTTATGTCTTTCCAATTCTTTTTGAGCTTTTAGTTGTGCCTTCCTTTCGTTAGCAGTTTTTACCGCTGCTGAAATACCACCAGTCAATGCTCCCGCCGCACTTAAACTAGCAAATAAAGGAATTAGAAACGGGAGAAATCCTCCTCTTGACTCGTCTATTGAATATTTCTTTAACATAGGTTTTGTCATTTTAATTTTAAGTGAACCAGTATCATTTAGTGTTTTTACTTGTGTGTGTGTGAGTAAAACATCAATTCTTACAGCTCCTTTTCTTTGAATTGTATTAACATTAATAATACAAGGCTTTTGATTTTGAATACAAGATGTTAATTTATTAAGATTTATTTGATTAACATATACCCCAACCATTTATTTATGAGAAAAAACCTATGTGATATTAATCATAACACCATTATCTGTATTAATCTGTAATTCTGTTTCTTCCAAAAGCAAACAATATGTATTAACCTCTTCACTCTCCCCTCTTTCAATGTATAGAGAAGTGTCCACTCTATTAGACTTTATAGTTTCTTTTTGAGAACTCAGGTCAATTGTGTAGATTGTATAAAGTTTTTGAAACGCAACCATATCCAAAATAGGGTTATTATTACCATTACTTTCACACACCTTTTGGTAAGACTTGTAGGCTTCTGCATAATCATTTTTTCCCCAATCAATTTCCAATCTATCTCGCGGATAAAATGTTCCATCAAGAGAAACCCGAAGTTGTTTCACCTTAGCATTATCACACAGTGCATTATTCTTATTAGTACCGTCCTCTCCATCTGATTTAAAAAAAAATGAGCTAGAGGTATCGTGGCTTTCCTTGAAGAACACCTAAATTCCAAGTGTAGGTAGTGTGTTCCAGTTTAACGTGTTGATATCTTCTTTTAAGGTATGATACATTTAGCGGGGTCTTTGAGTTAAGTCTTTTATTTGAAATCTCTTCCGTTTTAAGATTAGGAGTATATTCACTGATATACCAACACAAATCATTAATAACAAATTTATTATTGTCGCCAAAAGCATTTTCAGCCCCAAAAAGCAACCTATTTACATTATCATTCCTTTGTAGTTGAAATCTAATTTTAAGACCATACAAAACTTTATCATCATCACAAAATCCAAATATACCGTTCAGAGGTACCGCTACGGTAAAACTATTCTCTACTTTTGTTTCATCATTATACATTGACTTCCTTTGACTATAACCAGGGTCAGCATTTGTTCCCGTTGACATATCAGGAATAAAACCTTCAACAGCTCCCTTACCCATTCTATCACTAAACGAATATAGTGTAAATTTCATCATTTCGGATGTAGCAGAGACATAATCAACCGCTTCAACCTCTTGTGTTCCAATATACAGGCGAACACTATCAAACATTTTCCAGAAGAAATCATTTACGAGTGTAGCATTAGTGTTATTCGCAGCCTTAGTGAATTTAAATTTACACAGCAAGAAACTATCAGCGAGATTCAAGTAAGTTTGTTGATTATTTATTTCAAAACTTTTTGTTCCATTTGAATTCCAGTCTGTTCCTGTTATAGCATTTACCTTAAAATAGTCTTCCTTTTTCGTGGAGTTTGAAATGATAATTGTATCATCCAAATCATAGATACTATCAATCGCTTCAATACTTGTATTTATATAGCATTAAAATCGTTGAAACCCTGACCCAAGTATTTTCATGATTTTTTGTCGTTCTTGTGAAGATAGTTGAGTTTTACCTTTTTAAATTTCTTTGATTGCTTGTAATTTATGAGACTCCTTTTGAGCATCTTTTATACTCTTTATAGCTCCCGCAACTGAGCCCACGGCAGAAGCAGTTGAACCAATTAGGTCTTTATGTTTAAGGATGGTTGAACCAATACCCATTAGAGTATCAATTATCCCATCTCCTTTATTTCTAAATTGATGTCCCACACCCCGTTGTCTCTTTGGTTTATAGTATCCTCTACCAAGAAACATACCTTCACCCTTATAGTATGGTGAAAGGAACATCCCATCCCCTGTAATTATTTTATATTTTCCCAACTCGTGTTTTCTAACAATAACCATTATTTATTTATCAAAAAAAACTTCACGAAGGTGAATTCTGATGGATATAATTTCTTCATTAAAGGAGATCATACAATTATCTTGATCGGTTATCCTAAAATTTACTCTGTATATGGTTTTTCCTGACACAGGTAAATAGACAAGATTTTTTGTTTCCATATTGAATTTATAACCAATCGGGGTTGAGTATGCACTGAATGAAAATATTGTATTTGTTCTTATTCCATCGTTATAAGCACCATCAATCAAATCACAATGAATTAATTCTGAATTTATACCGGAGGATATTTGAATGACATTATCACTGTAAGACGTCCCGTTAGTTTCAATCTTTTTTGAAGAGAAACCCAATAGCTCTCTGAACGAATTTTCAATCGTGAAATGAACTTTATAATTATTTTTAAGTTTAATCGTTGATTTTGAAGTGTGTTTTTGAATATCTATTACCATATTTTTTTGGTTCATCACCTTTTTATTTCATAAGGCGAGAGACTTCTGAAGATATTTGAGAAATCTCGTGAGCTCCGGGTGAAACGGTTATAGTTTTATATCCACTTCCTGGATAACTAAACTTGTTGTTTTTCTCTGTGATATTAAACAAGGTATTATAAGTTTCCATTGACAATAAAGATGCCGCATATTCTTTTGTGGGGTCAAGTTGTAGTGGGTAAGGGAATGATGCTGTGTAATCACTCGTTGTGAAATTAAAACTAAGAATTGTGCTTCTCATCTTATTTAATATCTAATAAAATATCTTTGTATTGACATTTATTAATTATTTTCATGTTCATCAACTGATCTAAAATGGCTGAGGCTTCATTAAAACAATTGCTGTTTCCAGCCTTCGTGCTACCTAACAACAATAATAGCCTATTAACTAATTGTGATGGGTCATTTGGAAGAAAGCTAACACCCGAACCAAGCTTACTTAAAGCATCAATAATATGTTTCTCCTTCTCATGCCTCTTACTTTTACCAGCAACAGAAACTCCATAATCAAGTGCATTTAGCAACTCAATATACTCTCTATCTTCCTCTCTTTCCATATCAAGTGGTTCATCAAAAAATTTTGAACCGTTGAATCCGGAGTTTGTTAGAAGAAACATTAATCTTGGAGTTAATTCAACATTTGGTTGAGCAGAACTTAAGAACACCAATTTATCATTAAATATCAATAACTTTTCTTTCACAAGATAGAACTGTGCTGGTTCTTCTGTTGGAATGAGACCAGCTCTGGTTTTTGAATCCGCTGAATATTCATTGTTTGTAGAGCTTCCACAACATAATTAGGGGGTTGATTTACCTCCTCCAGTTTCCGAAATAATACTTCATCATCATATTCTAATTCTCCAAGTTCTTGCTCTGTCATTTGACTAAAATCTTTGAGCATTTGAAGTTTTTTCGGAGTAAATTCTACCGTGGGAACTGTAGGTGAATACGTTTGTTGAGTTTTTAAAAGTGGTTAAAAAAGTTTCTCTTGTTTTCTTTCAAAGGCTTCTTCACCAGTTAGTTTCTGTCTCCGTTTCTTCTTTATCTCTTCCTGTTGCTTTACAATTTTTGAAACCAACTCTTGATGTTCTTTAAACTTTCTCGCTCTTTCTTTGACATTCATTTTCTGTATTTATTTATTGAAAAATATCAGTTAGTATCTCATCTTGTTTCACAACAATATATTTATATTTTCCAATCGTGTGTTTCATATGATTTTCAAATCTTTTTTACTACATAACGTAGAGCAATTATCTCTCCAAAAATTATTTACATCTATTGAATTTAACTTAAATAAAAAAAAAATATTAGCATTGTTTCTTATTGAGCGTCGAGGGAGTTGAAAATATGACTGACTAAGATAAATACAATTACAAGAAGAATGGCTCCCTCTTGTATAGTAGCTATCCATTACTGTTTGGTTTCTCTCATTAACACAATCATCAAAGATAACGAGGTTCTTTTTTGATTTATCTAAATCTTGAGGTGAAGGTATATCGTCCGTATTATCACTGAGAATACAAGTTATGGGTTTTGGTTTAGGTTTCTGTGTATCACAAAATAGTTGTATTATATCCTCAATGTTATAATCATTTAGTTTGTTTTGAAGTTTAAATAAACCGATAATGTCTTCCTTTTTAAGACCTGCATTAAAACCCTGTGAGAGTAGTTGATACTCGGGTTGAAAACTTGACTTCGTAAAAATTATTAAATTATCATAATCTAAAAAGTTGGGGGTAAGGAGCATCTTTAAAAGCAAACAAGTTTTTCCACATCCGCTTGAACCAACTATTAGACATCTCAATGAATTTGGAATGTTTTTATGGTTATTAAATTTTATCTTATTTTCCCAAACGGGTAAAAAATCATTCATTTATATATTTGGAAAACAAGTCATCGAACTTTTTTTGAGCTATTTTAGAAACTCTATATTTTATCCTGAGTTCGGGTTTAATTTCAAAAGAATTCATTATTTTATTTATGTAGTATCTTGTATTAACATTTCCATTAAAATTATTTTGAATAATAAATATCATTAAACCCTTATACATTTCCTCAATACAAATAGTCTCTTCCCTTGAAAGAAATGGTGTATTATATCATCACCATAATTAACATTCATCTCTCTTATTAATCTTGTAAAGTAATTCATTTTTGGTTCTAATTTAAAAGTGAAATATTTTTAAATATTTTTTGTTATTATTAATTAAAATTAAATCACAGAAAATACATTGTTTATATGAACCCTCATTATTAAGCCCTATTCTATCACAAGCCGGACAATTCTCTAATTTATCATATGGAGAGTCTGGAAATTCTAAATATCCTTCAGAACTTATCATATTTATATGGTAAATTTTTACTTAAACTAAACGCAAGTTTATTCATTAATAAATACAATGTTTCAAAGCACAAAAGACAAATTTCAATCAATCTCTACTTCGGTGGAAGATATAGAAAAATATGTCAAAGATGTTAAATTGAACAAAGATAAATATGGAAATTTTTGGGTAAAACCAGTTATGGAAAATAACATGAGCCCCTCTATTTCATTTAAAGGAAGAGCTCTAACTATACCTGGAAAGACATCCATTAAAGTAAATCTAACAAAAGTTTCTCCTCTACTCCTGGCAATTTATTCAAAGCTTGAAAAAGTGATCGATTGCGATACTTTGAAAAAGAATGATAAGACCATCAACAATACTCGTGGAGAAATTTGTATTTACTTTAATAATCCAAAGGGTGTAGATCTAAATAAAATGAATGATGTTAATATTTCTGGTGAAATGTCATTTCGTTCTATGATAGTTAGAGATTATTTAATAATAATAATAATAATAATGCATTTATTTTATATAGCGCTTTTCAGGAAGCCCAAAGACGCTTTGACAGAGTGCAAAACATAACGCATAGCAAAACATAAAGACAATTGCAAAAAAAGAAGAATCAATAGGGAAATATTCAAAGCACAAAGGAGGGAGAAGGAGAGGAGATAGTCAGGGGTTAGATGCTGTGGGTTAAATGTTGAATGCAGTGTTGAACAGGTGGGTCTTGAGTGATGTTTTGAATGTGGTGAGTGAGGAGGAGTCTCTGATGGTGTGAGGTAGCGAGTTCCAGAGGGTGGGAGCAGCGATGGAGAAGGCCCTGTCCCCCCAGGATCTAAATTTGGTCCGGATGGGGGGGGTCAGGAGGTTGGTACCAGCAGAGCGGAGGTTGCGGGTGGGAGTGTGTCTGGAGAGGAGGTCAGCCAGGTAGGATGGGGCCAGGTTATGGAGGGCTTTGTAGGTCAAGAGGAGGATTTTGTACTGGATTCTCTGGGAGATGGGGAGCCAGTGAAGCTTGTAAAGGACGGGGGTGATGTGGTCACGGGTCCGGGAATGGGTGAGTAGACGGGCAGCGGAGTTCTGAATGTATTGGAGTTTATTGGTGATTGTTGAGGGTGAACCATAAAGGAGGCTATTGCAGTAGTCCAGACGGGAAGTGATGAAGGCGTGGATGAGGGTTTCTGCAGCCACAGAGGAGAGGGATGGACGGAGACGGGCGATGTTTTTCAGGTGGAAGAAGGCTGTCTTTGTGATCTGTTTAGTGTATTTGTCGAAGGAGAGGGTTTGGTCAAAGATGATGCCAAGATTCCGGATGTGAGGGGAGGTGGACACTGGGAAACCGTCGATGTTGAGGGCAAAGTTATGGGTGGACTTGGTGAGCGTTTTTGGGCCAATGATGATTATTTCAGATTTATCACAGTTAAGTTTGAGGAAGTTGATTTGAAGCCAGGATTTTATTTCAGTGATGCAGTTTGTCAGGATAGAGTGGGTGGCGGTGGAGATGGACTTGGTGGAGATGAAAAGCTGGATGTCATCGGCGAAGCAGTGGAATTGGAGACCATGACGGCGGATTAAGTGACCGAGGGGGGGACAGGTAAAGGATAAAGAGGAGGGGGCCAAGAACTGAACCTTGGGGGACACCTTGGGGGAGGGGAGCAGTGGGGGATTTGCAGTTATTGATGGAGATGAACTGACGTCTGTCAGAGAGGTATGATTTAATCCAAGAGAGGGCAGTGCCGGTAATGTTAAAGGTGGTTTCAAGTCGGTTGAGGAGGATGGTGTGATCGATGGTGTCAAAGGCAGCGCTGAGGTCGAGGAGGATGAGAATGTTGAGGTTGCCAGCATCAGAGGAGAGGAGAAGGTCGTTGGTGATTTTGAGGAGAGCAGTTTCAGTACTGTGGTTGGACCGGAATCCGGATTGGAATGTTTCATACAGGTTATTGGCAGAGAGGTGATGCTTGAGTTGAGTGGCTACAGCGCGTTCCAAAACCTTTGACAGAAAGGGTAGGTTGGAGATGGGTCTGAAGTTATTTAGGGTGTCAGGGTTTAGTCCAGGTTTTTTCAGAATGGGGGTAACAGCAGCAATTTTGAGGGATGGTGGGACGATGCCTGTAGACAGGGAGGAGTTTATTGTTGCAATGATAAGTGGAGAAAGAGCAGGAAGGGAGGCCTTGACAAAGCTGGAGGGGATGGGGTCAAGAGTGCAGGTGGCAGTTTTCATTCCGATGAGGAGTTCAGAGAGGTCAGTAGGGGAGACTGGGGAGAATTGAGACAGGGGATGGCAGGATAAGGGGGGGCAGGTGGTTTGAGGGGGAGCGGGTGCGGCGGTGGTCAAGCTGTTGTAGATGTTTTCAATTTTGCGTTGGAAGAATGAAAGGAAGGAGATGCAGTTGTCTATTGTGAATGACTGGGTGGTGGTGTTCAGGGGGCTGAGGAGTTTGTTTATTGTAGAGAAGAGTGCTTTTGGGTTTCCGGAGCCAGAGTGGATAATTTGAGAGTAGTAGGCGGAGCGGGCGCGGGAGAGGGCATCTTTATAGTGTTGTATGTGGTCCTTGTAGGCCTGGGAGTGAACTGTGAGACCTGTTTTATTGCGGAGTCTTTCAAGTTGGCGAGCACGAGTTTTCATTAGGCGGAGCTCAGGGGTAAACCAGGGAGCAGAATGGGTGAAAGAAACTGTTTTGGTTTTTATAGGCGCAATTTGGTCAAGGCAGGAAGAGAGAGTGTGGTTGTAGTAGTCAGTGAGGTCAGAAGGGGTGTGGAGGTCAACGAAGGGAGAAGTGGACATTTTTTCAGAGAGGGTCGATGAGAATGAGGCAGGTGAAAAAGCGTTTAGCTTACGGAAGTTGATAGTGCGATAATGCCTTGGTGCTGGGGTGGGGATGTTGATGGTCAGAGTGATGGCTAGGTGGTCAGAGAGAGTGAGGTCGGAGCCAGAGAGATGGTGCAAAATTAGTCCAGTAGAGCAGACAAGGTCCAAAATGTGACCACGGTTATGGGTAGGAAAGTTGACATGTTGAGTGAGGTTAAAGCAGGTGAGTAAATCAGTGAAGTCAGTGGTTAGCGTGGAGTCAGTGGAGTCCATGTGGATATTGAAATCACCAAGGAGGAGGATTGAGGGGGAGAGGGAACATAGCTGGGTCAGAAAGTAGGAGAAGTCAGACAGGAATGATGGGTGTGGTTTGGGAGGGCGGTAGACAACAGCCATGACTGACTGTGTGTGAACAGAGAGTTTAAAAGCCAGGTGTTCAAATGATGGAGCAGATGAGATGGAGATGAGGTTGGTCTTGATGTCTTGTCGGTGAATAACGGCAATTCCACCACCTCGGCCCTCCGAGCGTGGTTTATTGATGTAAGAATATCCATTGGGTGTGGTGAGGTTGAGCGTGTAGTAGTCCAGTGGTTGTTGCCAGGTCTCAGTGAGACAGAGAAAGTCCAGTTTATTTTCCAGGATGTAGTCGTTCAGGATGAGGCATTTGTTGTTGAGGGACCGGGTATTGAACAGGGTGAGCTTGATGTTGTTTTGTACGGCGGGTATGAATCCAGGTGATTTGGCCAGGGTTCGCAGACAGGAGGTGCGATTTTGTGCGTTGTTGTGACCAGGTGTGTTGGGACGATGAGTGGGAGTGCGCTGAGCCGACCAGAGGATGGGGATGGAGTGACCTGATTGTAAATAAACAAACTTACGACCGGAGCCACGGTGAATGTACCTGGGTCGACGCAGGAGTCCATTCGATCTGATTGCAGAGATGCATGATGGGGTGGAGCGGGTTTTAAGCAGGAGAAGCCTTGCGGCAGAGTACCGCAGAGCCATGCCAGCAGGAGCGAAGGCAAAGCGAGCACGCGGCCAAGGGTGAGGAGGCGAAACAATCGACACAACCAACGGGAGTGGGCCCGAGGAAACAGCGATGGAGCCGAGCAGGTGAAGCCCGGAGCAGCAGAGCAGAGCCGGGACCGCGCAGAGGAAGACTCAATGGCCATAAATCCGCCACGACCACCAGGAAAGCAAGACACGGACAATGGTCCAGTCAGAGAAGCGGCGAGCAAACGACGCCAGCGTCCTCTCACGACCGGACCGGAAAACGGAAGTCCTAACCGAAACGGAAAACGGAAACGGAAAACGGAAAATTTAAAGAGAACTTTTGATATTAAAAATGTAGAGATTGAATCTGTTAATGAAAGAAAGTATATAGATATTGATGGGAATATTTTTCCTGCTAATTAAATATGAGTCTTTACAGCAGTGAAGATTTTACTATTTTATTGAACTCGAACGATAGTGATGAGAGTATTTCATTGAACTCGGACAATGGTGATGATAGTATTTCATTGAACTCAGATGATAGTTATGATGCTAATAGTTTGTGCTCAAATATAGTTATGCTTTATTGATGACTCTGAGTATGATTCTGAGTATTCATGTGATAGTTATGACTCAGATGATTCTGAGTGAAAAAGTGTTTTAGTTTAAGTATAGTTTCATATATAAAAAGCCTGTAAAAAGGCACTTTCTTCTATAAGTGTTTTACTTTAAGCACAGTTTCATCTTTAAAAAAGCCTCTAATAAGGTATTTTACTTAAAGTATAATTTTGCTATATAAATATGATCAAAGCAACGTATTGCGACGTTTGTGAACAAGAATATAAACAATACAAAAGACACCTTAAAACTAACAAACACACATTTAATCTACTTCACCTACTAGCTCCTATTCAGAAGGAAACAAAACAATGTTCTGTCTGTCATAAAAATATCCTCAAGAAAGGCTTCGAAATACATCTTAAAACAAATCTACATTTATCAAATTTTATCACAGCTAAAAACTCTGATGGCGCATTCAAAGGACATATTAAAATAAGTCTTTAACTTCAAACCTCCTGAACCAGAGTCTATAGTTGATGCTGTAGAAATAGTTAAACCTGCTGTTCAAACGTTGATTTAAAAAACACTAAAAGAAATGAAACCACTTAAATTTTATATGGGAGTAAAATTAGAAATGACAAAGGACGAAGGAGTTATAGATACATCATACATGAGAACTGAGCCACACTTTATATCTTCATATCAAGATTTTAAAACATCAGGAGTCTATGATTAACTTATTAAACAAGAGCAAGATGTGGATAATTCAATCGTAGGAAGTGGATTCAATATAGGAAAAATTATTTACATAGACATTCATATTCTTAAATCAGATCCTCTAAAAGCTTCTTCTTACATTGATTTACCCAGTGTTATCAAAAATAGAAAAGCAGTTATCAATATCAAAAATAAAGACAATAAATGTTTTCTCTGGTCTATTCTAGCACACATACATCCTCCACATTTTCATGATGAAAGAGTATCTCATTATAAAAAATACGAGAATACATTAAATACGAAAGATCTAAAGTTTCCCATGGCTTTAAATGATATTCCTAAATTTGAAAAGATGAATAATTTATCAGTTAATGTTTATGGTCTAACAGAAACAAACAACATTCAGGTTTTAAAGCTTTCTGACAATTGTAAACAAACTCATATTAATCTTCTATATTTTATTTCAGAGGAAAATTCACATTATACATACATCAAAGATATTGCTAAATTAATAAAACCACAAGTATGTAAAAGAACAAATAAAATATATATTTGTTTGCGTTGTCTTAACTTCTTCCATACACAAGAAAGATTAGATAAACATTCAAATTATTGTGGTGAACATAAATCAACGGTAATCAATATGCCTAAAGAAGGCTCAAAGATCACATTCAAAGATGAAAAGAAAAAGATCAAACATCCATTTGTTATATATGCTGATTTTGAAAGTATTCGAGAAAAAATAGATACTGCTTCTCCAGATCCAAAAGAATCATACACAAATAAATATCAAAAACATACTCCTTGCGGTTTTTGTTATTATATCAAATCATCCGTTGGTGATAAATATAACAAGTTAGAGGAGTATAGAGGCTCAAATACCCCAGAGGAGTTTGTGAAACGACTAGAAAAAGACTGTGTCCGATTAACCAAGATAATGAGAGAAACCAATAAACCAATGTCCTTGACGAGTGAACAGAAAAGGGAATTTAGAAAAACAATGTTTGTCATATTTGTGAGGAAAAAATTGGTGAAGGTCTAAAGGTTAGAGATCATTGTCATCTCACTGGTAAATATAGAGGTCTGGCTCATCAAAGTTGTAATATTAATTATAAACTCCCCTCTTTCATTCCTGTCTTTCTTCATAACAACGCTCATTATGATACGCATCTATTTATTAATGAACTTTCAAAGACATCTGGACACATTTCAGCAATTCCTAACACGGATCAGAAATACACTTCATTCACAAAAACAATTCACACATCTCCTATTACTCATATCAGATTTCTTGATACATTTAAATTCATGGCAAGTCCATTGGCTAACTTGGTTCAAAATCTAAAAGAGTTTCCATGTCTTTCAGAGTATTTTTCAGATAAAGATTTTCTAACACAAAAGGGAATTTACCCCTATGTATGTATGGACGTTATTGTTATAGATCGCGGCTAGATGTTATAGACCGAGCGGTTGGTGACCGCGACCTAACAAACTTACCCGATTCCACCCGAACGTTGACTAATCGCGCTACGCTAGATCAATTGAGGAAAGGACACACGGCTGGATTAAAATGACACGACACCAAGGGTTCAGTTCTCAAGACCTCCGGAGGAAGTTATATTAGGGCGGAAGGTCAGATTACAACTACAAGAGGGACAGAAGGACTATATGGACTCATTTGAGAGATTCAATGAAACACAACTTCCTTCAAAAGAAAATTTCTATAACAAATTAAACAACAGTCATATATCTGATAAAGATTATGTACACGCACAAAATGTTTGGGAAAAATATAACATCAAGAATCTTGGCGAGTATCACGATTTGTATCTCAAAACTGATGTGCTTTTATTGGCCGATGTATTTGAAGCCTTTCGATCTGTTTGTCGCACTGGATATGGATTGGATCCTGCTCACTACTACACAGCACCTGGATTGGCTTGGAGCGCGATGTTGAAAATGACAAAACAAGTTTTGGATTTGATAACCGATGTCGTTATGCTTTTGATGATTGAAAAGGCAAAAAGAGGTGGAATTTCACAAGTCTGCTCGAGTAGATACGCAAAAGCAAATAACAAATATCTTCCAAATTATGATTCAACGAAAAAGAGTTCTTACTTGATGTACTATGACGCAAACAACCTGTATGGCTGGGCAATGTCTCAGGCTCTTCCTTATGGAAAACTTAGATGGGTAAAGGAAAAAGACTACAAAAAGGTTTTACAAGATGTATGTATCTCTACACAAAAAGAATTGGATGATTCAAAGGTTGGTTATTATTTTGAGGTCGATTTAAAATATCCTGAAGAACTTCATATCAAACATAAAGATCTTCCATTTGCTTGTGAGAAAGAAAGTCCAAAGATAGAATGGTTGAGTGATTATCAACGATCGTTTGATATAGGTGAATCAACAGAAAAATTACTTACTACATTATATAACAAGAAAAATTATGTTCTACACCAAAGAAATTTGCGACAATATTTATCAAAAGGTCTGAGAGTAGAGAAGATCCACAGGGTTCTAAAGTTCAATCAAAGTCATTGGCTAAAGGAGTACATTGATTTGAAT
>NC_136262.1:54263088-54265588 GCF_964187855.1 Myxine glutinosa | reverse complement strand
GAGACGCGGTCAGGAGTACCGCCGATGTCCAGGGTGAAATGCTTCGCCCGGTCTCCAGCACGCGGAAGGGCCCGTCGTACGGGGGCCGCAGCGGTGTCCGGTGCGCGTCATGGCGGACGAACAAGTACTCCGCCGTGCGAAGCTCCGGGGCGACGTGCGTCGGCAGGAAACCGTGGTGCGCCATCGGCACCGGGGCGAACCTCCGGGCGGTCTCCTGCAGGGCGGAGCGCTGCTGCGCCGCGGACCATGGTGCCGTGGAGTCGGGAAGGAACTCGCCCGGCACCCGCAGCAGTTGTCTGAAGACCAACTCCGCCGCGGATGCGCGCAGGTCATCCTTGGGTGCCGTCCTGAGGCCCAGCAGGACCCAGGGGAGCCTGTCGACCCAGCCGCCGTCGCGGAGGCTGGCCCAGACCGCGGCTTTCATGGCGCGATGGAAGCGCTCGCACAGGCCATTGGCCTGGGGGTGGTAGGCCGTGGTGCGGTGCAGCTGGACGCCGAGCACCCGCGCTACCACCCCCCAGAGCTCCGAGGTGAACTGGGGGCCACGGTCTGACGAGATGTCCGAGGGGGCGCCGAACCGGGCAACCCAAGTGGCAATGAACGCCTGCGCGACGTCCGCCGCCGTCGTTGCTGCCAAAGGCACGGCCTCCGGCCAGTGGGTGGTGCGGTCCACCATGGTGAGGACATGTGTGAAACCCTGCGAGGGGGGCAGAGGTCCCACCAAGTCCACGTGAACGTGGTCGAACCTACGTTCGGGCACCGTAAACGGGGCCAGCGGGGCCTGGGTGTGGCGGTGAACCTTCGCGCGCTGGCACGCGAGGAACGTCCTGGCCCAATCGCGGACGGCCTTCCGGAGGCCATGCCAGACGAATTTGTCGGCAACCAGCTTCTGGGAGGCCTTCGTGCCCGGGTGGGACAGGCCGTGGATGGCGTCAAAAACCCGGCGATGGCAGCCAGCTGGCACGATGGGGCGAGGCCGGCCGAGGGAGATGTCGCACAAGAGGGCCGCGCCCGCGCCGTCGTATGGTACCTCGGTGATGCGGAGGCCCGTGACGGCGGTCCGAAAAGCCTAGACGGCGGGGTCGGCGGACTGGTCCGCCGCCATCCGGGCATAGTCGATCCCGAGGTGGACCGCGTGGGCGACGGACCGGGAAAGGCAATCCGCCACTGGGTTGTCCTTCCCCGCGACGTGCCGGATGTCCGTCGTGTACTCGGACACGGCCGAGAGGTGACGCTGCTGCCGGGCCGACCACGGCTCGGCGACCTTGGCCATCGCGAAGACCAGGGGCTTGTGGTCGACGAAGGCCGCGAACGGGCGGCCCTCGAGCAGATGGCGGAAGTGCCGGACCGCCAGGTGGAGCCCGAGCAGCTCGCGGTCGAAGGTACTGTACCGCCGTTCGTGCGGGCGGAGCTGCCGGCTAAAAAACGCCAGCGGCTGCCAAGCTCCCTTCACCCATTGCTCGTGCACCGCACCCACCGCGTAGTCCGACGCGTCGATGGTGAGGGCGATCGGTGAATCGGGCGCCGGGTGCACGAGCATGGTGGCGTTAGCCAAGGTGAGCTTCGCGCCCGCGAACGCCGCGTCCATCGGCTCGGTCCAGGCAACGTCGCCTTTGCCTGGCATCCCCCGGAGAGCCTCGTGCAGGGGGTGCAGGAGATGGGCAATGCGGGGCAGGAAACGGTGATAAAAGTTCACCATGCCCAGGAACTCCTGGAGCCCCTTGATTGTGCGGGGGCGCAGAAAACCCCTGACCGCCTCCACCTTGGCTGGTAAGGGGATGGCCCCGTGCCTGGTGACGCGGTTCCCCAAAAGGTCGATTTCGGTGACGCCGAACCGGCACTTGGCGGGGTTGATGATCAGGCCATGCCGGCCCAGGCGTTCAAAGAGCGTGCGTAGATGGCGGAGGTGCTCCTCACGGGACGCGCTTGCGACGAGGATGTCGTCCAGGTAGACGTACACGAAGTCCAAGTCGCGCAAGACGCTGTCCATAAGCCGCTGGAACGCCTGGGCCGCATTCTTCAACCCGAAGGGCATCCGCAGAAACTGGAAGAGGCCGAATGGTGTGATGACGGCCGTCTTCAGTATGTCCTCCAGCCTGACGGGGACCTGGTGGTATCCGCGGATGAGGTCCACCTTGGAGAAGAGGGACATTTTCACCAACCGGGTGGAAAAGTCCTGGATGTGAGGGACCGGGTAGCGGTCGGGGGTGGTAGCATCGTTGAGGCGGCGGTAGTCTCCGCACGGCCGCCACCCGCCGCCGGGCTTGGGCACAATGTGCAGTGGCGATGCCCATGCGCTGTTGGAGCGCCGGACGATGCCCAGTCGCTCCAGCGTGGCAAACTCCTCCTGCGCCACGGCGAGCTTCGCAGCGTCGAGGCAGCGCGCCCGGGCGTAGACCGGTGGCCCGACGGTGGGGATGTGATGCTCCACCCCGTGCTTGACGGCCACCGCTGAGAAAGTGGGCCGCGTGAGGGCCGGGAAACTGGCGAGGAGGCGGGT
>NC_136262.1:54148088-54258088 GCF_964187855.1 Myxine glutinosa | reverse complement strand
CAAATTTCCAACGACATGGTTCTCATCTCTGCTTGAGAGCTATTTGCTATTTGGGCGGTGCATATTTACAGACCGCTGTCTTGATTGCTGAGGTCGATTTTCACAAGACCATAACAAAGACCAGCTCAAATTCCTTTTCACTGTCACTTTGGTAATTGGAACACGTATCGGGAGTGCATAGCGATTGTGAATATGACAGCTCCGAGGCGACTTTGCCTTTGCATCACATGCACCAACATGGCAGCCGTAAGATTGAAATCTGTCTTCGAGGAAAAAAATTGAAATTGAAATTGAAAAATTGAAAACAAAGCTGTTGAAACCAAAGCTTTCAGAATCATTGGAATCTCCCGTGATGAAGCTAACTCCGAGGGTCTTACACTCACTCACCACAGGCAGGCTGGTGGTCTTTCTGTCTTCTATCGACTCCTCTCCGGCCTAGCGGCTAGCTCCCCCAGCTCTGCCCCCCAAATATTCCTACAGGTCGCACAAGATCTGCCAGCAACCCTCTTATGGTTAAACTGCCAAAATCAAGACTCTCTATTCACCTTCACTCCTTCATTCCTCTTTTCTCCCGCCTCTGGCACAAACTCCCTCACTCTCTTCAATCCCATTCCTCCCTCCAGGTCTTTAAAACAGCTGTTCACCACAATCTCTTATCTTCCCCCATCCAAAACCTTGGTCTTTTCTACCCCCGTTAATTCACCCCAGATCCACTTTTCTGAAATACCGACTTCTTTCCTGGAAGTCCGAGCAGTGTCCATGTGTTTTTTTTTTACCCCTATTACCAACCCCCCCCACCCCACACACACACACACACACCTCCCCCCCATTCCCATGCCTCCTCCGCCCAAGCCCTCCCTCTCCCACAGATCTCCCGATGTACCTGCTCTCCATCTTATCCCCCGCTCCCTTTATCATATGTTTTATGTTTTATGTGTCAGTTTGTCTTTTTGTGATCAATGTTAGCTCTTACACGAGCCTCGATCTTGTCCACACACACACACAACCCCCCCCCCCCCCCCCTCCCAAAAAAAAAATACCTCCTCACCACCCAAAGTCCTAACCAGACATAATCTACTCCTCCTTTATTCCCGTTCTTCAAAGCAAAAGGGTAAATTGTTATATCGCCATTACATATTTCATTCGTTAACCTCATGCCAATTGGTGACGTCAGGGAAAGAAAGTACGACAGGCTGAATCAATCCACTTGTTGTTATTGAACGACACGACAGGAGCTCGAACTCAAGACCATAACATCTTAAGGCATCCACCTTAAACGATAAGCCAACACCAGGCTTGTCTACATATTAAGCTGCACAAATACCCTTAACCTTACACTCCCAAATGCCTCATAGAAACAACAACTAATTTATCAAAAACCTCCTTCTACAAAACAAAGCAACGAAATAATGAAAAGTCATGGCATGAAAACCCTATCTTCATAACAGTATCAAGGTTACAGCAGCGTGCCTTGCGGACCATGACTGAGGATCCAGCAAGTGAGCCCTGCTTGGAATGAAGGCATGTTTTGGATTATTACACCATGATGAAAACACTGTGATATTATACAAATGAGGATTAAATACAGGGGAAAGAGTAAGGGGAGGAGAATAGGGTTTACGTTAAACTAACTGGAACGAACTAACTGGAATAGGGAACACTGGAAAAGAAATCACATCATTATTCAAACCAGTGAATAGGTAAATCAGGTAAAACTAGAACGGCAATCAGTCGTGAGCATACCTCCACCTGGTTGGCCATATCACTCAATGGTGAAGAATCACTTAAAAAATTCTACTAGCTGGATCCGGATCCGGATCTTCACCAAAATTGAATTGATTCTTTCTTGTCACACACACAACCTGTCCAACAAGTTTCGTCCAAATCCGTCCATAACTTTTTGAGATATCCTGCTATGTATCGTTTTTGGTCCTATCTCCCAATGGTGAAGAATCACTTTAAAAAAAAAAAAAAATCGCATAGCCGAATCCATATTCAGATCTTCGCCAAAATCGAATCGAATCGTCCTTGTCACACACACAACCTGTCCAACAAGTTTCGTCCGAATCCATCTATAACTTATTTAAATATCCTGCTGTGTATCGTTTTTGTCCCGATTTCCCAATGGGAAGAATAACTTAAGAAATCCTCGTAGTCGGATCCGAATCCGGATCTTCACTAAAATCTAATCATTTGGTCCTTGTCACATACGTGATATCTCTGCAAAATTTCGTCCGAATCCGTCCACAACTTTTTGAGATATTTTGTTCATAGACAAACGGACAGACAAACAGGCAAGGATGAAAACATAACCTCCATCCATCGTTGGTGGTGGAGGTAATCAAGATTTTACACTTTGCATTCTGGAGATATTATTTTGCATAATTTCATAAATCATTGAATTATACAGCAGTTAAATTGTTGCAGTCTATTACAAGGAAACGATCTCGGACTGTAAAAATAGTCTTTATAGAGCTGTTTGAGCTGACATCTCAACGGTACAGCTGCACCTCCAGCAAATGATGCTACCCGCAGCCATATGCTGCGTATGAAAGAAGAAGAAGAATCCGACACTAACACTCCACCCCAATTCCCCATTTTGTGACACAACGTCTACTCACTTAATTGCTCGGTTGTTTTAAAAACAAGACAACAACAAGGGATGTTTCCAATGGTTAATCCTTGCCCTGTGCATGACTGCACAAGCTAACCGGCGTGAGATCATGATCGTTACCACTCAACCACAACAATGATCACAAACCAGAGCAATCAAACAAAGGACTTTGAGAATAAGCCATTCGGTAAGAGCTGCACAGCGAGCAAAACTTTGTCCAAACACACTAGCTCTCATATGAAACAAAATCCCCTCCAATTTCTTCCAGTTAATGACTCCAATGTTTGTAAGTAAGCAATGTAAATGATTGAGGTTATTAAATTTAATTTCTTTGCTTTGTGTTAATAATTATGTAAAGTAATTCGACTTCAGACGGAAGAGGAAAAGCTTGATGAAAGAAAATGACAGTGGCAATACTTTGTTGCTGCAAAATGATTTCTGGCTCCTTTTTTTCGACTTTATACCATACTGTGGGATTGTCCATAGTGCCCTTGATGGCGGCACAGAGATACGATATCACACTGTTACCATTGAGCTGTCTCGTCTTGTTTTTCGATCCCTGCCAGACCCGACTAACAACTCCGATTGGGGCTTGGCATGTCGGGTGTTGCACCGCAAAGTAGGCCGTTCCCTAGTTGCGTGTAAGCTGGGGACCCGTCTGCCTGCATTAGTCGTTGGATGCTGAAGGTCCCACGGTGTCATTTGCAAAGAGCTATAGTGAGTTATTGACAACTCGGCCCCCTGGGCAAATTCCAAAATTCCCACCCTGACTACCACTGGGAAAGCAAAGGAAAACATTCAGTGTATCCTTGTCATGAGACTGCTTTAGCAGTACTGAACAATATACTAACCTTAACGACAACTAACCTCAACCCTAACTCTAACCCTAACCCTAACCCTAACCCTAACCCCAACCCTAACCCTAACCCTAACTCTAACCCTTACTCTAACAACCCTAACAACCCTAACCCTAACCCTAACTCTAACACTAACTCTAACCCTAACCCTAACCCTAACCCTAACTCTAACACTAACTCTAACCCTAACCCTAACAACAACAACCCTAACCCTAACCCTAACCCTAACAACTAACTGAGTGCATTCTACCCTGTACAGTTCTAGGAGTGTGCTGTCCTCATTGCCTGGTCAGATCCTCCATTTTGTGACTTACCACTCACTACTTTCCCTCCTTACCTTTCACCTGACACATGAAACTGAGTTGTTAGGGTTAGGGTTAGTTGTTAGTAGGTAACAGAAATGCAATTTTATGGAGTTTGGGTTGTATGCAGGTGCCTTGATCATCTGGAAACGGATAAATTAATTAAAAAGGAGCGCAGGTGCTTTCTCTGAAAGTCAGAGTAAAGAAATTCGCTGTCGACTCACATGTATGCGGGATTGGGAGTAATACCGACAACTTGGCAGACTAGAAATGTGATGCAAAACGAATTTATACTGCATGGGCAGCTATTGCAATGTAAATCTCAAGTGATTAAAACAACATCAGTCATCTATTGCCATACCTTGTAACCCTTGCGGCCCTGCAGCCCTGATGACCCCTGGCTCTCCAGTGGAACCCTTCTCACCTTTCTCACCTGCACCAACCGATTAAGGTACAACTGCTTTGTCTATGTCGAAGAGCAAAATTTGAATTCACACTGCATATCCACATGGAATCTTCGTACTTATCATTCTCTCTCACTCAAGGTTCGCCAGGCTTTATGAACCCTTGTTATGTTTGCTTCTGATTATAGGAGACCGATCATGGCGCCCAATCAGCACAGTCAGCATGGTGTAGTATGTAAGTGGAAAAAAAAAACACGGGAGTGAAGTTGCTATGGAATGCCTGACCTTGTGACCCAGGAATCATTATGTTTTGAAAGCAGCTTGGCACAGTGGGTTCCAGGGAGTTGCAAACTTGCCATGATAGCAGCAGAAGTAGAAGATAGAGGATCACAGTCATAGGGAATTACCTTCCTGAAAAGTTTTTGGTAAAATAGGGAATGACTTTTTAGCAACAACTTAACATCATTCATCTCATGAAACATCTATATCTCAAGAGTATTATCACATAAATTGTCATCCTAGGGTTTTGCAGGCAAGGTGATTCATCAATGGGTCTGCTGTCCCTTGGATGGATGTAAAACTTGGCCTCCTGTCTGCCAGTATTGGTTGGTGGACGTTAAATATCCTATTGTGTTATTGAGAAGAGTAGGCGAGCTATCACCGAAAACCATGGCCAAATCTCAAATTCCTGTTCTAACCTACAGATGGCACTGCATCAGCGGCACAACGACGCCTCCAGCAATGATGGTACCCACAGCCACGCACCCAGCAATGATGCCACCCACAGCCACGCCCCCAGCAATGATGCTACCCACAGCCATGCCCCCAGAAATGATGCTACCCACAGCCACACCCCAACAATGATGCTACCCACAGCCACGCCCCCAGCAATGATGCTACCCACAGCCACGCCCCCAGCAATGATGCCACCCACAGCCACGCCCCCAGCAATGATGCTACCCACAGCCACGCCCCCAGCAATGATGCCACCCACAGCCATGCCCATGTGCTGCATTTGAAAGAACTAGTACACCCACTCCGTATGAGAGCGACAGGATGGATAATGTTATTATCCTCTCAGGTATATAGATTACAGTAGATCTAGGCTCGGGCACAATAATGTCGGGGGTTACCAAGTGTTTCGTTACCAAGTTTCTGGTAGAGCGCTCGCTAAGTGGCTTAAGCATTCGACAAGCACTCCATTCAAAACCGTTAATAAGGAACGGCTGGCTTGGCAAGCGCTAGCTGGCTGCTTGGTGACTAATCACACCCTGTGTTTCCCCCATTCAGTTTAGTGTTAACCAGCAGTAACAATTGTTTCAAATGGTAATCATACTGTGATTGTGTTTTATAATCTTTTTGGAGTGCTCCACAAAATGCTATGATAAGCTATTTATAAACATTAACACTATTTGTCCAAGGAGGAAAAACCCCTTGGGGAGGAGGGCAAATGAAGTCGCTACAACGCATCAGGTGAGCCTTAGTCTTCCTGTCAAGTTTGGTTGAGATTGGATAAGTAACGACTGAATGTATCACGGTCAGACAGACAGACACCAAGTTGCGTATTTTATTATGATGATAAGTAGTAGAAGAAGAAGAAGCAATATGACATTTAGTTATAGCTAAACAAACAGGTATCTGTCCGAACATGCATTATATTATAAAAAGGTATTGAGATAGTTGGGACATATCATATTCTGATTCTGATGCACTCTAATCTGTTACAGAGTATCGGTGCTGCTGAAGCAGTTTCTTGGCAAGGGTTATGCTGGGTGGTTTGCCATTGCCTTCCCAGCAGGAGTTAGGGCTATGACACTCAATCTGGAAGATCGCATTTCTAAGCTGCTTTCTGAAGCTGATTGGGCCATTTTTCTCAACATTATTTAATGCCAACAAACATACACTAGTTGTATGAAATGCGTATGTAGTTTAAGAGGGTATAGTGTTCCGCTACGGGTACCTGTGTACATGATGGTCTGGACATTTCTGGCACTTCTCAGCAGAAGACTGAGGGATGAGAACTGCTTCTCTCCCATCATATTATTGGCTTTTTAATACTCCACCATATCTCATGTGGACTGAAATCTCTTCCATTCTCTCGATCTCAACAATCCCCCGAAGCTCCACAAAGTTGAAATAATTATTTTGACTAAACAACCTCTGACCGTCCTTCCTCAATCCATGTTTACCACTAAACTCATCACTTTTATTCCCTTCCCATACTCCCTCCCAAAGCCTGGTGTTTGGTTAACGGTTAAGGTGGTTGCTTTGTAGATCGCCATGATCCTGAGTTCGAGCCCCTGATTTCATGCCTTTGAGACCAATTAACACCAAGTGGGTTGACGCAGCCTGTTTCATCCGTCTGAGTGTCAGCAAAATGAGTTACCAGCTTACTGGGATGAATGAGCCATTCGAGTACCTGCGTCAGACTGGTGACCTGTCCAGGATTATGCCCAATTGCCAAGAAACTGCTTCAGCAGTTGCATCTGAAGATGCAATAGGGATTGTGTTCCTCCTCCTCTTCTTCTTCTTCTTTACGCCCTCCGATATTAGTTTATTTTTTTTACCTTATACACCATTCTCTTCTAACAGCAGCTAAATCACATCATTTGCGATCCTTTTTCATCTCGCCAACCATGTTTGTTTGTCCATCTCAATTCTGCTTGTCCTGTCTTAATGTCTTCAAGTTATCTACATTTGAGAACGTCCAATAACACACACAAACACACACGGATTTTAACAGGCCGTACCTTAACTGGTGCCGAGTAGAGCGTGGTAAAGCCAGAGTGACTGCAGGGACGACTCTGCACTGCGTTTCAGGCTCTGTGTGTTTATATTCCACGCTGGCAGTTTGGTAAACACCAGTTGTGATGGAGCAGATGCCTGGGATGGAAAACAAGGAATGTGGAAAGCTTCTCACCCATCGTGCATCTTACTTCTTCTGCTCCAGGGTGAGGTTGCTGTAAAGGATACACCTCTTGACACAGTTGCTTGAAATGTCTGTAACACAATGCCTAGGTGTTCCGAGACAATGTCTAGGTGTTTGTAAAACAATTACAACCCTCTGAAAAGTTTTACCTAAGTGGACACACCAATCACAGAACTGCTCACAGAGTGACGTCACTCTTGATGAAAAATCTCCTTGGAATTTTCAAGCCATGGAAAAGCTATGGAGTTATTGGCCTCATGGTGGTTACCTTTTGCCTGGGGGTGGGGGCAGCACGACCTGACCACACATCCCAATATACACTTTATAGCGGTCTTTTGGGGCCTCGAAATGAGGTCTAGGCCAACGTGTGTTACCTTAAAACATTGCCCAGATTCTGAAGTACCGACACCCAAACTCTGGTACCTTTAGGTACTGCGGTTCGGTCGTGAAAGAATTAACGTAAACATACACAAACGGACAAACAAACACACGAACACGCCCAACACTTGAAAATACTGATAGAGATTGAAAATATATTATTTCTGTTCAATTATAAGGAAAAGGAAAAAATACTTTCACTGATGGTGTGGAGGAAGTTACCGGGAATGGGCGTCCATTGTGACACACGGGGTGTATTGGGACGTCTCCTTTAACAGGCTGTTAAAGGAGACGTCCAATGATGTCATCTTGATCAATGATCTTAGGTGATCTTGACCAATGATCTTAAGTGTTCTTGATCAATATCTTAAGTGATCTTGACCAATGATCTTAATTGATCTTGACCAATGATCTTAAGTGATCTTGACCAATGATCTTAAGTGATCTTGATTAATGATCTTGAGTGATCTTGACCAATGATCTCAAGTGATCTTGACCAATTATCTTAAGTGATCTTGATCAATGATCTTAGGTGATCTTGACCAATGATCTTAAGTGATCTTGACCAATGATCTTAAGTGTTCTTGACCAATGATCTTAATTGATCTTGACCAATGATCTTAATTGATCTTGACCAATGATCTTAAGTGATCTTGACCAATGATGTTAAGTGTTCTTGACCAATGACCTTAAGTGATCTTGACCAATGATCTTAAGTGATCTTGACCAATGATCTTAAGTGATCTTGACCAATGATCATAAGTGATCTTGATCAATGATCTTAAATTATCTTGACCAATGATCTTAAGTGTTCTTGACCAATGATCTTAATTGATCTTGACCAATGATCTTAAGTGATCTTGACCAATGATCTTAAGTGATCTTGACCAATGATCTTAAGTGTTCTTGACCAATGATCGTAAGTGCTCTTGACCAATGATCTTAAGTGATCTTGACCAATGATCTTAAGTGATCTTGACCAATGATCTAAAGTGATCTTGACCAATGATCTTAAGTGCTCTTGACCAATGATCTTAAGTGATCTTGACCAATGATCTTAAGTGATCTTGACCAATGATCTTAAGTGATCTTGATCAATGATCTTAAGTGATCTTGACCAATGATCTTAAGTGATCTTGACCAATGATCTTAAGTGATCTTGACCAATGATCTAAAGTGATCTTGACCAATGATCTGAAGTGATCTTGACCAATGATCTTAAGTGATCTTGACCAATGATCTTAAGTGATGAAAGTTGGGCAATGTTGGGCAATGAAAGTTGGGCAATGAAAATGAAAGATGCCCTTGATTTTATGTTGTAACATCTTTAATCCGAAAAGGATGAAGATGTTACTACTGTACTCCGATGAAGGGTTTTTGCAAATCTATTACAGCAGAGGATTTTATGATTTTTTCCTTTGATTAATTTCCCCTTCTCTCCTGCATCCCCTGTACTTCAATCGCCTATTAGGTTTTCCTTAATTAGGCAACATCAATACAGGTATTCCTACCTTATAAATTAACCAAGCCCTGGAATGACACCAGAGGGCGCACACAATCTACTGAAATATCCCTATAGCTCAAGCAAGGTGGGACTGCATGAGGGCAAGAATTTGAGGAATGATTGATGATTATGACCTAACATATTTTCATTGATCATTCTTTTCATAATTCCACCTTTTCCGAAATGAGAGCAATGAAAAAGAAAACCGAAACAGCCGCCATCTTTATATTCTCTTGGTATACAACATTTCTATAAGAAAGACCTCCGGGGTTAGGTTAAGCAATTGGTTCGCTTTGTCTGTCTGTCTGTCTACAAACGTCAGTTTCAAAAGGAACAACTTAATTCCAATTGAATGCTATATTTTGAACATTCATTGGAAGACACACCTGCAGTTTAGCAGTACTTTGGCTCTGAATTTGTTCCCGATAATATTTTTGTGCATGCACAATCTGAGAGGAAAGAGATAATATTTCTACTCTGTCTGTCTGGCAATCAAACAAAATTGAAACTCATTCCAAACTGGTATCTTGCTATCCCCCACGATGAAGCTGACTCTGAGGCCTTTCTCTCTCTCACCGCAAGCAGGTTGGTGGTCTTTCTGTCTTCTACCGACTCCTCTCTGGTCTTGCATCCCCTGCTCTGTCTGTTCTCTGTCCCCCAAATATTCCCGCAGCTGCAGCAACCCTCTTCTGGCGAAACTGTCAAAATCAAGACTCTCTATTCACCTTCACTTTTTAATTCCTCTTTTCTCCCGCCTCTGGAACAAACTCCCACACTCTCTCTTCAATCCCACTCCTCCCTCCAGGTCTTCAAAACAGCTGTTCACCACCATCTTCCCCCCCATCCAAAACTTTGATCTCTTCCACCCCCGTTAATCCACCCCAAACGCACCTCTTTCAAATTCTGTTTTCCTTCCTGAAAGTCCTTGTTGTGTCCATCTTGTTTATCCCGTGTAGCTGGCCCCAGCCCTCTCCTTTCCACAGGTCTCCCAATGTCCCTGTTCCCTACTGTTGTTGTGTGTTCCCTCTCTCTCCCCCTCTTGTCCTCTGCTCCCTTTATTACGTGCTCTGTGTTAGCTCTTATACGAGCCTCGACTAATTGTACAAAATAAATAAATAAATAAAAACAGGAAACTTTAAAGAATGTTATAAAGGACACAAACAATAGGCACGAATAACTAATGCAACATGTTAAATAAGGCGGTGTATAAGACGCTGCATCAACAGCGATATTGCTCCGGATTTTTTTCTGCAACCGTTGAAATCCTTATTTTATTTAAATTGAATTATATACTTGAACACTGTAGAACATAATGTCTTATTGGCCCCTTCAAAACCTTTTCGTTTAGCAGCACTGGGACAAAATATTAGGGCATTTTACATCTGTCTCGACCAAACAAATTTGCCGCTTGCAAACCCCACCTGTCTTTTTTTTTTCTGAAGACCGTTCAATGAACTCTGGTTAAATTGGGTCGTGACTGTGGAGAAAACGATGTGCTGGTGAGGTAAGCACGCTGGTGAGCCAGGTGAGGTCACCAAGTGATTTAAATTGGGTCGTGACTGTGGAGACAACGATGTGCTGGTGAGCAAGGTGAGGTCACTAAGTGATTTAAATCGGGTCGTGACTGTGGAGACAACGATATGCTGGTGAGGTCAACAAGCTGGTGAGCCAGGTGAGGTCACCAAGTGAGTTTAAATCGGGTCGTGACTGTGGAGACAACGATGTGCTGGTGAGGTAAACAAGCTGGTGAGCGAGGTTAGGTCAGCAAGTGAGTTTAAATCGGGTCGTGACTGTGGAGACAAAGTTCCGGTGAGATTTAAACTCACTTCGTGACCTCACCTGGCTCATTAGCACATCGTTATCCAGTCACGACCCAATTTAAATCACCTAGTGACCTCACCTGGCTCACCAGCACATCGTTGTCCAGTCATGACCCAATTTAAATTACTTGGTGACCTCACCTGGCTCACCAGCACATCGTTGTCCAGTCACGACCCAATTTAAATCACGTAGTGACCTCACTTGGCTCACCAGCACATCGTTATCCAGTCACGACCCAATTTAAACTCACTTAGTGACCTCACCTGGTGCACCAGCACAATGTTGTCCAGTCACGACCCAATTTAAACTCACTTAGTGACCTCACCTGGTGCACCAGCACATCGTTATCAAGTCACGACCCGATTTAGATTCACTTAGTGACCTCACCTGGCTCACCAGCACATCGTTGTCCAGTCACGACCTGATTTAAACTCACTTAGTGACCTCACCTGGCACACCAGCACATCATTGTCCAGTCACGACCTGATTTAAACTCACTTAGTAACCTCACCTGGCTCACCAGCACATCGTTGTCCAGTCACGACCTGATTTAAACTCACTTAGTAACCTCACCTGGCTCACCAGCACATCGTTATCCAGTCACGATCCGATTTAAATCACTTGGTGACCTCACCTGGATCACCAGCACATCGTTATCCAGTCACGACCCAATTTAAATCACCTACTGACCTCACCTGGCTCACCAGCACATCGTTGTCCAGTGACGACCCAATTTAAATCACTTGGTGACCTCACCTGGCTCACCAGCACATCGTTGTCCAGTCACGATCCGATTTAAGCTCACGTAGTGACCTCACCAGCACATCGTTATCCAGTCACGATCCGATTTAAATCAATTGGTGACCTCACCTGGATCACCAGCACATCGTTATCCAGTCACGACCCAATTTAAATCACCTAGTGACCTCACCTGGTTCACCAGCACATCGTTGTCCAGTGACGACCCAATTTAAATCACCTAGTGACCTCACCTGGCTCACCAGCACATCGTTGTCCAGTCACGACCCAATTTAAATCACGTAGTGACCTCACTTGGCTCACCAGCACATCGTTATCCAGTCACGACCCAATTTAAATCACTTGGTGACCTCACCTGGCTCACCAGCACATCGTTGTCCAGTCACGACCTGATTTAAACTCACTTCGTGACCTCACCTGGCACACCAGCACATCGTTGTCCAGTCACGACCCAATTTAAACTCACTTAGTGACCTCATCTGGCGCACCAGCACATCGTTGTCCAGTCACGACCCGATTTAAACTCACTTAGTGACCTCACCTGGCGCACCAGCACATCGTTATCCAGTCACGACCCGATTTAAACTCACTTAGTGACCTCACCTGGCTCACCAGCACATCGTTGTCGAGTCACGACCCAATGTAAATCACTTAGTGACCTCACCTGGCTCACCAGCACATCGTTGTCCAGTCACGATCTGATTTAAACTCACTTAGTAACCTCACCTGGCACACCAGCACATCGTTGTCCAGTCACGATCTGATTTAAACTCACTTAGTGACCTCACCTGGCACACCAGCACATCGTTGTCCAGTCACGATCTGATTTAAACTCACTTAGTAACCTCACCTGGCACACCAGCACATCGTTGTCCAGTGACGACCTGATTTAAACTCACTTAGTGACCTCACCTGGCACACCAGCACATCGTTGTCCAGTCACGACCCGATTTAAACTCACTTAGTGACCTCACCTGGCACACCAGCACATCGTTGTCCAGTCACGACCCGATTTAAACTCACTTAGTGACCTCACCTGCACATCGTTGTCCAGTCACGACCCAATTTAAATCACTTCCCAAGCTGACTCTATAAACAGGTAGTAATAATCGGGACAGGTTAAATGATGCCTCACCTGCACAGAGTATTCTGGGTCATGACTTCAGGAAGGTAAATGGCTGTAAACACACCTGAGCCCATAAATGTCCTCTTTGGGCTATTGTGGAATTAAATCGGACGTTTTGTCTCTGTGTCATTAAAAGATTAGGATAATTCGAATCCGAGAGAGTAAAGCACAAAGCGATTGATGGATTCTCCATGATTTAAAATCACCGATAAAATGCCTCCATTGTTATTTTTCACGCGCATTTTACATTTGATGTCGATTTGGATTGATGTTCATGGCTTCCAATGCCACAGTCGCTTTACCCACTGTTTAGTTTGGTTTAAGCCCACCGTGTTTTATTCTTGTACTAGCAGAAGTACCCAGCGTTGCTGCGGTAGGGGGGAGGGAAATTTGGAGGGGGATAGGATAGTTGGCAGGCCGAGGTGGGCGGTAGGAGAGTTGGGGGACAGGATGGCCCTGGGGGCAGGTGAGTTGGAGGTCCGGGGTTAGGAGAGGGGGAGGGCCGGGGGTGTTGCAGAGTTGGAGGGCAGGGGGGGGGGTGTAGGAAAGTTGGAGGGCCAGGGGGTGGGAGGGTGGGGTAGGAGAGTTGGAGGGCCAGCAGGGTTGGAGAATTGGACGGCCCGGGAGGGAAGGAAAGCTGGGGGGGGGGGGGCAGGATGGCCCAGGGGACTTGAGAGTTGAGGAGGGGAGAGGAGGTTGGAGAAATGAAGGGCCGTTGGGGGCAGGAGAGTTGGAAGGCCCTGTAGGGCACAAGAACCACCGCGGTGCTGGGGGGGGGGGGGGGGGGGAGGGTGGGAGAGCTGGGGGGGGGGGGGAGGGCGGGAGAGCCGGGGGGCAGGATAGCCGAAGGGGTAGGACGGCTGCGGGGGGGGTAGGGGGGATAACCACCGGTGTTGGGAGATCTTGTGGGCCGGGATGGGGGGGGGGGGGGCAGGAGAAATGCAGGAGTGGGGTGGCGCAGCATCTTGGCTAGGGAGGCATCAGCTTGGCTGATCAACAACCATTGGACTCCACAATCCTGAGGGTGTGGAGAGCGGGGCTCAAACCTCAGCCATTGAGACTGTACACCCGAACACAAACACCCCTGGGATATAATGCACCGTATCATTCCACCAGGTTATGGATATAGTTGGAGGACCCAAACACACATTTGCTACCAAAACACGTTCCAAGCCTTGGAAAAAGACAACACGATGAAGTCATTCTCTGACCGTAGAAAATGTCCGAATAAAGCCCTTTCAAGAGAATGCCAAGGGGGTCGCCCCCCCGGCCACTCTCCAATGCCCACAACCATCAATATTGGGAAATCCCTGGCCCAAGTTCTTTGCGAACAGACTAGCGCAAGTCCCCGACGAATACACATCAACAATGCATCAGAACGACCGGCCCCGTCAAACAAACAAAAAAAACCTGAGCAGAGAAACACCAAATGGCAGAACAACAAAAATCAAGGTTTAGCTCCGCCAAGAACAAAACAAAGCAAAGAAAATCTCTAAAAGAAACAACAATTGGCACACAATTCTCACAGCCCTCAGATCGGGAGGGAAATGCGATGGAGAAAGAAGTGAACCCACGCTGGGAGGGGGCGGAACCGGGTGACATCGAGGCCACACCCACAAATTGGCACAACATAATTTTGAATTTAATTTAGCGATATCATCATTAGCCATGGTCAAAAAACAAATAACCCATGACCAATTTAGTCTATATGTCAAGTTTGGTGGCGAATGCCCCAGTATTTTGGGCGTAATTGGTGTTTCACACACAAAAACAGACAGACACACACACAGACACAAACACACACACACACACACACACACACACAGACAGACACACAGACACACACACACACACAGAGAGAGAGACAGACAGACACACACACACACACAGACACAGACACACGCAAACACACAGACACAAAAAACAGACACACAGACAGACAGACAGACACAAAGAAAATGACTTTTCTTTATAAGATAATTAGGAAGTTTGTTCATCATACAAACCTCAACGTTTTGGATGAGGCTGGTTGGGCCAATCAGATATGAGTGGCCCAGTTTTCTTCAAACTATCGGATCAGCAGTATTGGGATTCATTTTCATCAATACAGGAGAAAGCAGGCAATGCATCATCTCACGTCATCCACCTTCCTGACCCATGATCTCTATACCCCCATTAACCTTTCCTAACCTAACCCTCTTATTTGCTGGTTTCAATGTTCACTCTCTCACGATGTCACTCACTCACTCTCTCACTATCTCACTCTCTCACTATCTCACTCTCTCACTATCTCACTCTCTCACGCTCTCACTATCTCACTATCTCACTCTCTCACGCTCTCACTATCTCACTATCTCACTATCTCACTCTCTCACTCTCTCACTATCTCACTCTCTCACTATCTCACTCTCTCACTATCTCACGCTCTCACTATCTCACTATCTCACTCTCTCACTATCTCACTCTCTCACTATCTCACTCTCTCACTATCTCACTCTCTCACTCTCTCACTATCTCACTATCTCACTCTCTCACTATCTCACTCTCTCACTATCTCACTATCTCACGATCTCACTCTCTCACTCTCTCACTATCTCACTCTCTCACTATCTCACTCTCTCACTATCTCACTCTCTCACTATCTCACTCTCTCACTATCTCACTATCTCACTATCTCACTCTCTCACGCTCTCACTATCTCACTATCTCACCCTCTCACTATCTCACTCTCTCACTATCTCACGCTCTCACTATCTCACTCTCTCACGCTCTCACTATCTCACTATCTCACTCTCTCACTATCTCACTATCTCACTCTCTCACTATCTCACTCTCTCACTCTCTCACTATCTCACGCTCTCACTATCTCACTATCTCACTCTCTCACTATCTCACGCTCTCACTCTCTCACTCTCTCACGCTCTCACTATCTCACTATCTCACTCTCTCACTATCTCACTCTCTCACTATCTCACACTCTCACTAACTCACTCTCTCACTCTCTCACTATCTCACTCTCTCACTATCTCACTCTCTCACTATCTCATGCTCTGACTCTCTCACTCTCTCACTCTCTCACTCTCTCACTATCTCACTCTCTCACGCTCTCACTCTCTCACTATCTCACTCTCTCACTATCCCACTCTCACGCTCTCACTATCTCACTCTCTCACTATCTCACGCTCTCACTCTCTCACTCTCTCACGCTCTCACACTCTCACTATCTCACTCTCTCACGCTCTCACCCTCTCACTATCTCACTATCTCACTCTCTCACTCTCTCACTATCTCACTCTCTCACTCTCTCACGCTCTCACTCTCTCACGCTCTCACTATCTCACCATCTCACTCTCTCACTCCCTCACTATCTCACTCTCTCACGCTCTCACGCTCTCACGCTCTCACTATCTCACTCTCTCACGCTCTCACGATGTCACTCTCTCACCCTCTCACCATCTCACGCTCTCACTATCTCACGCTCTCACTCTCTCACGCTCTCACTATCTCACTCTCTCACTATCTCACTCTCTCACGCTCTCACCCTCTCACCATCTCACTCTCTCACCCTCTCACTATCTCACTCTCTCACTCTCTCACTCTCTCACTATCTCATTCTCTCACACTCTCACTATCTCACTCTCTCACTATCTCACTATCTCACTATCTCACGCTCTCACTATCTCACTATTTCACTCTCTCACGCTCTCACTATCTCACTCTCTCACGCTCTCACCCTCTCACTATCTCACCCTCTCACTATCTCACTCTCTCACTCTCTCACTCTCTCACTATCTCACTCTCTCACCATCTCACCCTCTCACCCTCTCACTATCTCACTCTCTCACTCTCTCACTCTCTCACCCTCTCACTATCTCACCCTCTCACTCTCACCATCTCACTCTCTCACCCTCTCACTATCTCACCCTCTCACTCTCTCACTCTCTCACTCTCTCACAGCTCACTCTCTCACTATCTCACTCTCTCACAGCTCACTCTCTCACTCTCTCACAGCTCACTCTCTCACTATCTCACTCTCTCACAGCTCACTCTCTCACTATCTCACTCTCTCACTCTCTCACAGCTCACTCTCTCACTATCTCACTCTCTCACAGCTCATTCTCTCACTATCTCACTCTCTCACAGCTCACTCTCTCACTCTCTCACAGCTCACTCTCTCACTATCTCACTCTCTCACTCTCTCACAGCTCACTCTCTCACTATCTCACTCTCTCACTCTCTCACTCTCTCACAGCTCACTCTCTCACTATCTCACAGCTCACTCTCTCACTCTCTCACTCTCTCACAGCTCACTCTCTCACTCTCTCACTCTCTCACAGCTCACTCTCTCACTATCTCACTCTCTCACAGCTCACTCTCTCACTCTCTCACTATCTCACGCTCTCACTCTCTCACGCTCTCACACTCTCACTATCTCACTCTCTCACTCTCTCACGCTCTCACCCTCTCACTATCTCACTATCTCTCTCTCTCACTCTCTCACTATCTCACTCTCTCACTCTCTCACGCTCTCACTCTCTCACGCTCTCACTATCTCACTCTCTCACTCTCTCACTCTCTCACGCTCTCACTCTCTCACGCTCTCACTCTCTCACTCCCTCACTATCTCACTATCTCACTATCTCACTCTCTCACGCTCTCACGCTCTCACTATCTCACTCTCTCGCTCTCTCACCCTCTCACTCTCTCACGCTCTCACGATGTCACTCTCTCACCCTCTCACTCTCTCACCATCTCACGCTCTCACTATCTCACTCTCTCACTATCTCACGCTCTCACTATCTCACGCTCTCACTATCTCACTCTCTCACTATCTCACTCTCTCACTATCTCACGCTCTCACCCTCTCACCATCTCACTCTCTCACCCTCTCACTCTCTCACTCTCTCACTATCTCACTCTCTCACGCTCTCACTATCTCACTATCTCACTATCTCACGCTCTCACTATCTCACGCTCTCACTATCTCACTCTCTCACTCTCTCACTATCTCACTCTCTCACGCTCTCACCCTCTCACTATCTCACTCTCTCACGCTCTCACCCTCTCACTATCTCACCCTCTCACTATCTCACCCTCTCACTATCTCACTCTCTCACTCTCTCACCCTCTCTCTCTCTCACCATCTCACTCTCTCACTATCTCACTCTCTCACTCTCTCACTCTCTCACTATCTCACCATCTCACCCTCTCACTCTCTCACTCTCTCACTCTCTCACCCTCTCACTATCTCACTATCTCACTCTCTCACTCTCTCACTCTCTCACAGCTCACTCTCTCACTATCTCACTCTCTCACAGCTCACTCTCTCACTATCTCACTCTCTCACAGCTCACTCTCTCACAGCTCACTCTCTCACTATCTCACTCTCTCACAGCTCACTCTCTCACTATCTCACTCTCTCACAGCTCACTCTCTCACTCTCTCACAGCTCACTCTCTCACAGCTCACTCTCTCACTATCTCACTCTCTCACTCTCTCACTCTCTCACAGCTCACTCTCTCACTCTCTCACAGCTCACTCTCTCACTATCTCACTCTCTCACAGCTCACTCTCTCACTCTCTCACTCTCTCACAGCTCACTCTCTCACTATCTCACTCTCTCACCCTCTCACTCTCTCACTCTCTCACTCTCTCACAGCTCACTCTCTCACTATCTCACTCTCTCACAGCTCACTCTCTCACTATCTCACTCTCTCACCCTCTCACTCTCTCACTCTCTCACAGCTCACTCTCTCACTATCTCCCTCTCTCACTCTTCCTATTTCCATTTGTTTAAATTTAAACAATGGTCAGAATCCATTAACAAGTGTCTATAATGATAACACCACTGGGTGGTTTAGTGGTTCAGGATAATGTGAGTAACCTGTCCTCGGTAACCATGCCAAGGTGACGTCATAAAACGGGTTTGTTACAGTTAAAATTGCGTGAATCGACACTGGTTGAATAACCCAATAGCATGCCGGCTTAAGGCAAAGGGCTTTCAGTAACAGATGGTGTTCATTATCGCACATATTATGTACTGATTATACCTATATGATTACCGTCCATTTGTGTGAATATATGTTGCTGCTAAATGATAAATGTGGATGAAGTCGTGCATGTTAGGCCCATTAATTAAACTTCGTTAAACACGCTTTATTAAATTATTGCATTCAGAGTTTCGTTCACACTTGCTGGTCAGGTTTCTGACCTGAGTTGGCTTGTTAGTGGAAGAGACTATAGATCAACAATGAGTGAAGGTGCTTGGATGGGAACAACAGGTGATCTACATTGTGTTGCACTCGAATTGCTTCCCAAGCACAACAATCATGATAATTACCATTTTATGCCTCGGCCACAAATGGTTTGATATGGACTCGGCCGCAAAAATTGTTGTCACAGTGTAAACCACTTATCCCCACAGGATACACACACACACACACACACACACACACACACACACACACACACACACACACACACACACACACACACACACACACACACTCCCTCTGCCATAAAAAAAATTCACACCCGTATCCGAAGGAAGCGGTGGTTCATTTTGGCATTTTTGATATGAAATTGGGAAAACGTAGAAACGAATGAAACCCATTAAAATGACCGTTTGTTTAGAACCTTTTAGAATTACCCTTTACAATTACCCTTTAAAATTACCCTTTAGAATAACCCTTTAGAATAACCCTTCATAATTACCCTTTAGAATTACCCTTTAGAATTACCCTTTACAATTACCCTTTAAAATTACCCTTTAGAATAACCCTTTCGAATTACCCTTTAGAATTACCCTTTAGAATTACCCTTCATAATTACCCTTTATAATTACCCTTTAAAATTACCCTTCATAATTACCCATGAAAATTACCCTTTGGAATTACCCTTTAAAATTACCCTTCAGAATTACCCTTTAGAATTACTCTTTAAAATTACCCAGTAGAACTACCCTTGAGAATTACCCTTTAAAATTACCCTTTTGAATTATCCTTTAAAATTACCCTTTCGAATTACCCTTTAGAATTACCCTTTAGAATTACCCTTTAGAATTACACTTTGGAATTACCCTTTAAAATTACCCATTAGAATTACCCATTAGAATTACCCTTTAGAATTACCCATTAGAATTACCCTTTAGAATTACCCTTTGGAATTACCCTTTAGAATTACCCTTTCGAATTACCCTTTAAAATTACCCATTAGAATTACCCATTAGAATTACCCTTTAGAATTACCCTTTAGAATTACCCTTTAGAATTACCCTTTAAAATTACCCTTTGGAATTACCCTTTAGAATTACCCTTTAAAATTACCCATTAGAATTACCCTTTAGAATTACCCTTTAGAATTACCCTTTAGAATTACCCTTCAGAATTACCCTTTAAAATTACCCTTCAGAATTACCCATTAAAATTACCCTTTCGAATTACTCTTTAGAATTACTCTATAGAATTACCCCTTAAAATTACCCATTAGAATTACCCTTTAGAATTACCCTTTAGAATTACCCTTTAAAATTACCCTTCAGAATTACCCTTTAAAATTACCCTTCAGAATTACCCATTAAAATTACCCTTTAGAATTACCCTTTAAAATTACCCATTAGAATTACCCTTTCGAATTACTCTTTAGAATTACTCTTTAGAACCCTTTAGAATTAAACACGTTGTGGTGGAAAGGTTCTTCGTCTTCATTTTTAACGGACGGATGGAAGGACGGACAGAGCCAGATATTGAAGCTGCTTCACCACTTAAAATCCAAAACACGTGATTGTTGATGCGATTTATTTGTGACATCATGGGACACAGCCGAGATTCAAACCTCTGACAGAGTTAAATGCTGAATAATTACATGTGCATTTCATTGTGACCTCATCACATAATGTTTTCACATCGGGATCCAACGTGTGGAAGTAATTAATCTTAATACCAGGTAATATGTCCACCTCCGGCAGCAATCATTGCATTGCACCGTCATCACATTGACCGTATTAACACTCAAATCTGAGCCTGGGGAATGGCACTCCAGGCTAGAACCAGCACCTGTGTCTGTATCGGCCAGGTTTGAATGTGACAATGATATTCCAGAGAAGTTCAATTGGATTTAGATCTGGCGAGATGGCAGACCAGGGTGCCATGCCATTAATGTGGCAATTGTGGCATTGACAAAAACGTTCCTTGTTTGAATGGCTGTGTGAGCAGGAGCATTGTCGTGCTTAAAGGTGATACCGAGAGCATGTTATTTAAGGGCAGGTAACACATGTTGCTGTCAGTGTCAGATCTCATTGATGTATTGATTTGCTGTGAGAATGCCATGGATATGGATCAAGTTGGTGCGAGATGTTTCAGTAACACTGCCGCAAATCATGACACGTCCATGTCCAAAAACGGATGTGTTCCAGTGCAGGTCGTGGATGCTGAACAGGGTGATGAGTACGGATGTCCTTGCATCATGGAGACACCTCAGTAGAGACATCATGGAGACACGTTGCAATCTGTCGCTGCTTGGCTGTATCATTTTCTGGGAGTATGGATGTGCAGCTGATGCAATGCCCCCTTCACCAGCTAGTTGGTACTAATTTTGCCAACCTTGGAGGGATGATCAGACTGAGTCAACCACCTCGTGTTAATTCAACTGCACAACATGCGCTTGAACTCAAAACCTGAGTATCCTAAGCCAGCCACCTTAACTGTTAAGCTAACACCAGGCTTGTGGGCATTTGTGCTGCATGGAAACTTGTAATGAGTTGTTCTGCACATCCCTCGTGCCACAAAAGGCACTTTTTTTTTCTTTTTTTTTTGTATACTAAATCGAGGCTCGTGAAAGAGCTAACATTTACTTCACAAACAAATCAACCAGACAAACAAAACACACAAAAAGAGGGAGCGGAAAACAAGATTGAGAGAAGGGGAAGCACACAAACACAACATTTGAGAGCAGGGAGATGTATGGAAGGGAGAGGGCTTGGGGGGAGGAGGCGTGGGAAGGGGGGGGGGGGTGGAGGGAGAAGTATAAAACACAAGGACACCAAGGACTTCCAGGACAGAAGTTGGTATTTCAAAAAAGTGGATTGGGGTGAAATTAGCGGGGGTAGAAAAGATCAAGGTTTTGGATGGGGGAAGATAAAAGATGGTGGCGAACAGCTGTTTTAAAGACCTGGAGGGTGGAGTGGGATTGAAGAGAGTGAGGGAGTTTGTTCCAGAGGCGGGAGAAAAGAGGAATGAAGGAGTGAAGGTGAGCAGAGAGTCTTGATTTTGGCAGTTTGACCATAAGAGGGTTGCAGGCAGATCTTGTGCGACCTGTAGGAATATTTGCGGGACAGAGCCCAGAGAGAGCTGGGGGGGGCAAGGCCAGAGAGGAGTCGGTAGAAGATGGAAAGACCACCAACCTGCCTGCGGTGAGTGAGTGAGAGGCCCTTGGAGTTAGCTTCATCGCGGGAGATTCCAATGATTCTGAATGCTTTGGTTTCAACAGCGTGAAGACGAGCTAGGTGTGAGGCAGGAGCACCAGCCCAGAGGGGAGAGCAGTATTCCATTGAGCTGTGGATGAAAGCCTTGTATGTGTTGAGGAGCTCAGGTGTGCCAAGGAAGGACTTCGCACGACGGAGGATGCCCAGTCGGCGACTGGCTTTGGAGGCCAGATTTGAAATGTGGTTTTCCCAGGAAAGATCATGGCAGATAGTGAGACCCAAAAGCTTGAGTGACAGAACTTCTTGGACAGGATTATTCAGAAAGTGGATGGGAGGGTTGTCCAGTCGGTCTTTTCGGAGAGACATCGTAAGAGTGTGAGATTTGTCAGGATTGAAAGACATGTTCCACTTGTTTGCCCAGTCTGTGATTTTGTCCAGGTCTGCAGAGAGTGAGGAGGCAGCAGACTGCCGATCTGAGGGATGAAGAATGGAGCGACAGAGAGTAGAGTCATCAGCAAAGAGATACAGAGGATTTTCAAGAGAGTCAGAGAGATCATTGATGAAGACCAGAAAAAGCACAGGGCCCAGAACACTGCCTTGTGGAACTCCAGCCTGAACAGGAAGAGGAGATGAGAGAAACCCATTCAGGGCCACACGTTGACTACGACTAGAGAGGAAGTCTGCCAGCCATGCGTGGAGATTTCCATGGATACCAAAAGAGGAGAGTTTGGTGAGCAGAGCGGGGTGCCAGACCGTATCGAAGGCACGTGATATGTCAAGGGAGACTGCTCTAATTTCCTGTTTGGCATTGAGGACCTCCATCCATTGTTGAGAAAGCAGAAGCAGCATGTCCAGAGTAGAGTGTCCAGGTCTGAAACCAAATTGACGATCAGAGATCAAGCCATTGGAGAAGAGGAAAGATTTCATATCTGAAGCAATGATGGATTCCATGACTTTGCTGATAATTGGGAGAAGGCTGATTGGTCTGTAGTTGCTGGGATCTGTTTTTGCACCTTTTTGTGCAAAGCGGTGATGTTGGCAGATTTCCAAGCAGATGGAAGATGACCTTGAGCAAAAGCGAGGGTGAAGAGAACAGAGAGAGGGAGTGAAAGAGCGGAAGAACAGGATTTTAGGACCCGTGGGCTGATGCCGTCAGGTCCAGTTGCAGAATCCGAGTCGAGGGTTGACAGAAACTTTTCCACCTTGTCAGGAGGAAAGGACACAGAGTCCAGGAGCAGCTGGGTACGACTGGGTACGGTACTTGGAATGAATGCTTGAACAGTTCATCAACAATTACATTATCAATTCTACCTGTTCGCTTTTTTATGACAGAGTGCATGCACGCACACACACACACACACACACACACACACACACACACACACAGTCACACACACACACAGTCACACACACACACACACACACAGTCACACACACACACATACACAGTCACACACACACACACACAAATCTCGTTTTTTCATTTCTGTTCCTCACAATTCTATCTCTCTCTTTTATTCACAGACACACACACACACACACACACACACACACACACACACACACACACACACACACACACGTAGCCACAAACACACACAGTCACACACACACACATGCATACACAGACACACACACACACGTAGCCACAAATACGCACACACACACACACACACACACACACACACAGTCACACACACATACAGAGTCACACACACACACACACTGCCACAAACACACACAGTCACACACACATACAGTCACACACATATACAGTCACACACACACACAGTCACACACACATACAGAGTCACACACACACACACACGTAGCCACAAACACACACAGTCACACACACATACAGAGTCACACACACACACACACACACACACACACACACACACGTAGCCACAAACACACACAGTCACACACACATACAGTCACACACACACACACATACACGTAGCCACAAACACACACAGTCACACACACATACAGAGTCACACACACATACAGAGTCACACACACACACACACACACACACACAGCCACACACACACACACACACACACACACACACATACACAAACACACACGTAGCCACAAACAAACAGTCACACACACATACAGAGTCACACACACACACACACACACACACACACACACACACACACACACACGTAGCCACAAATATTCGCGCACACACACACACACACACACACACACACACACAAACACACACACACAAACACACACACTGGACCACACCCGGTGAAGATGGGGTATTTAGACTTTAGTAAAACATCAAGAACGTTGTTGTTTACAGCTGCAACAATTAATTCAGGAGTGCAACACGGATATCATCGGTAAAATGGCCTCATTTCCTTGTTGAAGGTCGTACAGGATCGTGGGATGACCACTCGTTACACTCAGTGTAGTCACCTGGACTCCATGGACAATTTGTACAGGAATTTAGTTTGATTTTCCTTCAAACTTGTTTTGTTTTTTCTACACATAAATCTAAATTCAGCGAAGATCTAAATAACATAGGGCAGCTGTGGCAATTAGGCTGAGAGGATGAGTGGCAGAAATGAAGTGGGCTGGGGTGAGGGGGTAAGGGGATTGGAGGGGGTCAGCGAGAGTGGAGACATCAGGGATTTTTACGGGGTTAGAAGAGATAATGATGGACAATACTTTGAATGAACTGTAGGGATGGGAACGAGACAACGCAGGGATACAGGGAGTCACTTCCAAAATGGCATACAGGACATAGAGTAACCGCGTTCAGCTTTACAATTGGGTTGGGGTAATCAAGTATTGGGATTTTGGGAGAAGGTGTGCGTCATCTGGGCAGACTCGGGAAGGATAGAACGAGCTGGGAGGGAAAAATGAGGCAATAAACGAGGCTATAATAAAAAAGGAAATCAGAGTCCATCAACTTGCTTACAGAGCTTGGGACTCGTGCTCCTGCCGAAAGATGATTATGAACTCAAAGTGTCTTAGATTCAATCAACTCCAGGGGAACAAGATGGGAAACAGCTGCACTGGACCAGCGTGGGGATCCATCCGCTGCACTAGGCCAGAGTGGAGATCCATCCGCTGCACTAGGCCAGAGTGGGGATCCATCCACCACATTAGGCCAGAGTGGGGATCCATCCGCTACACTAGGCCAGAGTGAAGATCCATCTGCTGCACTAGGCCAGAGTGAAGATCCATCCGCTGCACTAGGCCAGAGTGAAGATCCTTCCGCTGCACTAGGCCAGAGTGGAGATCCATCCGCTGCACTAGGCCAGAGTGGGGATTCATCCACCGCATTAGGCCAGAGTGGGGATTCATCCACCGCACTAGGCCAGAGTGGGGATCCATCCACCACATTAGGCCAGAGTGGGGAACCATCCACCATATTAGGCCAGAGTGGGGATCCATCCACCACATTAGGCCAGAGTGGGGATCCATCCACTGCACTAGGCCATAGGGAGGATCCATCCACCACATTAGGCCAGAGTGGGGAACCATCCACCACATTAGGCCAGAGTGGGGAACCATCCACCACATTAGGCCAGAGTGGGGATCCATCCACCACATTAGGCCAGAGTGGGGATCCATCCACCACATTAGGCCAGAGTGGGGATCCATCCACCACATTAGGCCTGAGTGGGGATCCATCCACCACATTAGGCCAGAGTGGGGATCCATCCACCACATTAGGCCATAGTGAGGATCCATCCACCACATTAGGCCAGAATGGAAATCCATCCACCACATTAGACCAGAGTGGGGATCCATCCACCACATTAGGCCAGAGTGGAGACGCATACTCCATGATATTGTAAATGAAGGCCTTGGACACGAAGATGACACCTGAGTGGCTTTGAATGGACATGGCACTGCGGAGAACATCAACGCCTTCTCGGGCAGCCATAGAGGCTTGTTTGGACAGGTGATCCACCCAAGGCAAGGTAAGAGAGAAATAGCTTATTAAACAATACAATAGTTGCAAATTCTGATTGTACAAGCAATTTCCTCCAAGGAAATGTGAATTAAGACTAAATGCTTAAAACAAGATTTCAGGCTTATTAAGCCTTTACTGCTTTTAAGGAGATTAATCCAGATATCCAGCCTGGAGTTTCCATTAGGGTAATATAACAAATTAGAGTCACATGGGTTCATTAAGAAAGTTATCATGGACAATAGTCTTGTACTTAAGGGATTAATTAGAGTGGCAAACTTTGTTCGACTTCATTAGTTGCCTTTGTGAATGATGCATTTAAGGAATGGCTGATTGACCAGTTTATTCGTCATTTTACCAATTACTTGCTTTTTTTTACAGAAGAAACAGGGCAGAACTTTTTCAGGTGTTGAACTATGCAGGCCTTCCGGGAAAAGGTGACTTTTGAAAAAATCTACCACCTGAAAATAATTAATTTCTCTTCTTGCGTTTTGTATTTAGGACCTCTTGTGTTTATCCCGGGGATATGCAACATTCCTCCGAAGGGTGCGAAAGGTCCCAGGGATTTGAAACCGCTAATGCAGCAATGCGACGTTACTTCTGAGTGAGAAAGCAACTTCAGAAAGAGTACATGAGCAATTAGTCAGGTTCACGATGTTTTTTCGTTCAAAATCATGGTAGATTAGCAAACCTATACATTTTTGGAAACGTTATTACATGGAAAATCTGAAAATCAATGTTTACATTTGCCAATTCCGACCAATTCGATTCGACCAATTCGACCAATCGATCAATTCCATTCGACCAATTCGACCATTCGACCAATTCGACCATTCGACCAATCGCTTCGATCGACCATTCGACCAATTCGATCGATTCGATTCGATTCATCGAATTCGATTCGATCGACCATTCGACCAATTCGATTTGCCAATCAATTTGACCGACCTTTGCTTGTGTGGAACGGACTGTGAAAACGATGCGGACTATATTGTCGGATACGACACACAGGACAGTGATGACGAACTCTAAATGGCATATTCTGTAATCGTGTATGTTTGATGCCATTGACTGCCTGTGTATATTTTGTCATTGACTGCCTGTGTAGATGTGAGGTTATACTGACTGCATGTGTATATATGATTTTGCTGACTGCCTGTGTATGTTTGGTGATATGAATTATTGTGACACATTTTGATGTTATTAACTGCCTGTACAAAATGATAACATGTATTTGATTATGCAACTTATCGCGAATATAAAGACAGTATTTTGCAATTCAAAACCTTTGATTCGTGTCTTACCATTCCCCATAGCACTAATTTTATGCTTTCATTGGATTCCTTGTCCCTGAAAATATAGGTTTAGTATATTTTTAAAAGTTTTTAGGGTAATTAGAGGCAGAAATAGAACAAAATATGTATTTTACAGTGGCCATTTTGAAAATCCAAAATGGCCGCCATACAGGTATCTCTCCAAATGTAAACATCGATTTTTAGTTTCCTTATGCTATAACCTTTCCAAAAATGTATCGGTTTGCTAATCTACCATGATTTTGAACGAAATATAATTTATTGACATAGTGAACCTGACTAAATATGGTACAGTAAATTCGTTAAATTATATGCGTCATTATGTTGGCTGTAAATAATCGTTGTCCTCCTCTTTGGTGTTGACGAGGCATCGATGTGTGCACCATCGGAAGGGCGTTAAGTCAGACGACCCACCTGCCAGCGCTGGTAGTTCGTGGACCATAAATATCTCACGAAGTTTTTCATCAAGAGGAGATGGGTTGGTTCGTGAAAGCCTTGGACAAAAAAACGTTCCCTGGCCGACCCCACAAGAAAGTGGAATAATGGAAATAGTAGTAGTAGTAGTGGTGGTGCATTGCATCAGAATTTTTGGCCTTGAGAAAAGGTAGTCTTTATGTGTTTTATTTTTTATTTTTTTTTGTATACAAGATCGAGGCTCGTGTAAGAGCTAACATTCATGACACAAACGGACACATAACAAACGGACACATAAGACAAAATAAAGGGAGCAGGAGACAAGATGGGGAGAGAAGGGGAAGCACACAAGTTCAACAGTCGAGAACAGGGACATCGGGAGGTCTGTGGGAGGGAGAGGGCTTGGGGGGAGGAGGAACGGGAAGGGGGTGGGGGTTGGGAGAAGTAAAAAAAAAACACATGGACACAGCAAGGACTTCCAGGAAAGAAGTTGGTATTTCAAAAAGTGGATCTGGGGGTGAATTAGCGGGGGTAGAAAAGATCAAGGTTTTGGATGGGGGAAGATTAAAGATGGTGGTGAACAGCTGTTTTAAAGACCTGGAGGGATGAGTGGGATTGAAGAGAGTGAAGGAGTTTGTTCCAGAGGCGGGAGAAAAGGGGAATGAAGGAGTGAAGGTGAGCAGAGAGTCTTGATTTTGACAGTTTCACCAGAAGAGGGTTGCTGGCGGATCTTGTGCGACCTGAAGGAGTATTTGGGGGTGTTAAGATAATTTCACCCTAATTTAAATTGGAACACTGACCTATTTGCATTGTTTATTTATTTTTTGTCTACATTCTAGATTGAAAACCTTTTCGTCAACTAATAGCTCACAGGATCCCAGGAAGGTCCCATTGTCTTTGCTAAAAAAAAAATTCGGTTTGGAACTTTTCACTGATCCTCGAGTAGAGAAGTGTTACCTTCGGTTGCCATGTACCTTTTCATTACATATATGAGTACATGGGGTGCGGGTGGGGTAAATGGAGAAATTTAAATTGTGATTGTGAGAATATGTTTAAAACTGAATTGTGATAATAACTTCATGTACATTGTCAACGTGGTTTCCATAGCAACCATTTACACAATGCAGTGTGAAAATGTGAATATTGATACCAATATAGTTTACAATCATTAGATGCATCATAAGCAATGCGAAGCCCCAACGCTCATTGCTTTAATGAAGGCCATAGTCCGAACTGTAAATATTAATGTATGCATTTTACAACATAATATGTGCATATTTGAGGACTACCTCACCTCACTACTTTGTACCAATGGTTGCAATGGAAACATTCAATAAAACATTCAAACATTCAATAGAAACATCACAATGTCGTGACATTTGGCCTTAACCTTCGACCTTGAACACATTTTATTTTTTTCCCTGAAACCAGCTGGTACATGCTGTCAAAAAACATCTATTTGAGCATTTGAATCGATCATTTGGTGCTCCAAATGATTGTAACGAATAATCAATGGTTCTAGAATATTTTTTGAGGTGGTTACCATGGCAACCAGATATCTCCCCCATAGGACATTTTCAAAACTGGCAACAAGCATTTTCATAAATTTCAGGGCAACTCCCCCCATACCCCCCTTACCTTACGTTACCTCAACTCCCCCCATACCCTCCTTATCCCATATACCCCCATACCTCATTCAACAAGCATTTTCATAAAATTCAGGGCAACTCCCCCCATACCCCCCTTACCTCATTCAGGGCAACTCCCCCCATACCCCCCTTACCTTACCTTACCTCAACTCCCCCCATACCCTCCTTACCCCATATCCCCCCATACCCTCCTTACCCCATATACCCCCATACCTCATTCAACAAGCATTTTCATAAAATTCAGGGCAACTAACCACAACTTTTCATAAAATTCATGGTAACTTCACCCATACCCCCCTTACCTCATTCAGGGCAACTCCCCCCATACCCCCCTTACCTCATTCAGGCCAACTCCCCCCATACCCCCCTTACCTCATTCAGGGCAACTAACGACAACTTTTCATAAAATTCATGGCAACTTCCCCCATACCCCCCTTACCTAATTCAGGGCAACTCCCCCCATACCCCCCTTGCCTTACCTTACCTCAGCTCCCCCCATACCCTCCTTACCCCATATCCCCCCATACCCTCCTTACCCCATATCCTCCCATACCTCATTCAACAAGCATTTTCATAAAAGTCAGGGCAACTCCCCCCATACCCCCCTTAGGGCCAGATTTTTTTGTGGTCAAGTTAAATTGTGATCAAGTTAAATCGAAATTGAGTGTATAGCTTCTGAGAAGAAAGCAAATACCTATTTTGGGGGTAACCCCATAGACCGCATTTGACCCCGATTTTTTTTTTAATGCCATGAACAAATGTTGGTACATCACAGGTGATGAACGGGACATTGTGGTCAAGTTTCATTGGAATTGCATGTGTACAGGGTGCCCCAACACCTTGCCCCCCACCCCCTGCCCAGCTCTACTGGGTCGCCACTGTACAATGGCGGGCATATAGCGGGAAGGATCATTCATTTGACATCTCAAATACCAAATTTCATAATGATCTAATGAGCCGTTCTTGTTCTGTTGCAGATTTTGTGAAGTGATGTCGTGGTCGGGTGATTCCGAGAAGAAAAGGTGGATATGCCGCATCATGGCTATCGCGTTCCGAGTCGCCAGGGATCAGACGCCGGGAACCATATCCGATCCTGGGTTGCCAAGTACCTGAACAGGTCTGAGGACTTCGTCAAACGCAATTGGGACCGTGATCCCTTCGATTGCGAGATGGACAGCCGGCCCGAACAGACAGCACAATGTTTGTCTCAGGAAAGCAGGGATATCATCATTGAATCGCTTGCCAAGGAGAAGAAAAGCATTCGAGGGCTTCAAAAGGAGATTGAATGGGTTCGAGGGAAGAAGAAGAGCTTGTCAAGTATCCACAGGTTCCTTCAGTCCATTGGCGCAGGGGCTTTTCACCAAATTCCAGCACCGAAGCTGACGGAGAAGAACGTCGAGGATCGAATGTGGTTTTGTGAGTTTTTGAGCGAGTGGACCTCTGATTATTTTCTTTTCCTGGCCCCTCCTGATGAATTTTTCATTTATGAGGCTCGACGTCCCAACTTCCAGAACGACAGAATTTGGGCTCTTCACAATGATGACATTCCACAAGAACTCAAGATTCGAGAGAAATCGAAGACAGCACGGTGCGTTGGCGTCTTCTTGATGTTCACAGTGAAAAGGCTGATGTGGGTCATCAAAGAGCAAGGACAATCATGGGACGGCAAATACCTCCGAGACGTTGTGCTGACCCGCCATGTTATTCCGTTCTTACGGAACCCAGAAAATGTCCTCAGCATCAAGGAGACCACGTTCTGCACGACCGAGCCCCGTGCATGAGCGCACTGGCGACCCAGAATCTTCTGAAGGCGAAGAAGGTCGATTTTTTCGGAAACGATGAGTGGCCGGGAGCATCGGCTGACCTCGACGCCTGTGAACATTTGGGGGCGATACTCAAGGACAGAGCTGAACAACGCCTCCAGAACACCAGGGAAGAGCTTCTCACTGCTTTGACTAACGTCCTCGAAGAAAGGGAGTTCGATCGTGACTTGTTTGTGTCTCTCTTGGAATCCTACCCCGTGCGTTTGGAGGCAGTTCGGTCGGCAGGCAGTGGGCGGTGGGCGGTGGGCGGTGGGCGGTGGGCGGCGGGCAGTGGGCGGCGAGCGGTGGGCACACCAAATATTGAAGCAAAGTTTTGAAACTGTGCACATGAGATGTCGAATAATAAAGCTTTTTTCCCGCATATTCGTGGTTTCTCCCTACCTCTCCTACGTTGGGCTGGGCAGGGGGGGGGGGGGGCTAAGGTGTTGGGACACCCTGTAGTTTCTGAGAAGAAAGCAAATACCTATTTTGAAGGGGGGGGGGGGGGTTGTAGTTATTGAGATATCCTGCTATATATAGTTTTTTCCCTAGCACTTGATGATGAAAAATCACTTTAAAAATTGTCGGCTCCGGATTCGGATCTTCACCAAAATCTAATAGTTTCGTCCTGGTCGCATATCAAACCTCTCCACCAAATTTCGTCCAAATCCGTCCACAACTTTTAAAGATATTCTGTTCACAAACAAACAAACACCAGACAGACAAGAGTGAAAACACAAGCACTGCCCACCTTTGGTAGCGGAGGTAACAATGGTAGCGGAGGTAACAATGGTAGCGGAGGTAACAATGGTACTTCAGCACAATAGGATGTCCGTGGGCCTTCCCACAATGCTTCCTCAAAATTGATGGTCTGACATCATTGTAATTCTCAAGACATCATGATGTCACCTGTGTAGCTGAACTAATTATTGCTCGTGATTTTCAAAAGGTCCCCAGGTCTGACAACGCCACCAGTGAATGTTGGTAGAACTAATTGTTGTTTGTAATATTTAAGAGGCCTCCAGGGTTGACAACTGCAACACAGAATTGTGTCGGTAAGAATGTCGTCAAGAAAATGAGGATTTATTTAATTATTCTTAATTATTTATTAAATGTTTTTTTAAAGTTTTTTTTTTTATTCATTGTTGTTTTTACTGGGTTCATAATTGAGAAATATGCTAAATCAGTCCAGATTAATTCAGGCCAAAACGAGGCCAACTATGCATAGCTCAAAGTAGTTTCAATCCTAACCTCATTCTTGGAGCACACCTTACTTGTAAGGTAACATTTAAAAGTCTCGCCCTTAGATCACTCACTGAAGGACTGTTAGATTAAGGCCTTGGCTGGGTCAATGATGACCTAATGTTCCAATGATTGTCCCGGAATCAAGAAGATTCGAAAATGTCACCGTGCTCGTGGGCCGTGGGACAGAATAGGTGACGCAGGTAAGTTCTGAGGGCGAGGGCTGTTGATGTTGTGGTGTGAGAGCATTTTGTAGCTGTGCAAGTGTGATGGAGTAAGGACCAAGTTCAGGTCATTTGTGCACCACTGCAGCAGTTCAGTCAATCAAATGCGTACCAGTTGACCGAGCAGAAACTATGCGAGGATGCCGTGTCCTTGTGCTGCATCACCACCATCTTTGATTACAAGATCAAAGACAACTATTGGGGACGCCTCTTCATGGTGGTTGTACTCCCCCCCCCACCCCCAACGCAAGTCGGGGCCAAATCTTCCCCATTTTGCCCTGCTGCGCGGATTCGTCAGGGCAGCGCGGTCACGGTCAGTGCCGATTGGTTCCCATGGACCGGCCCCTTCCCTCTTGTCTCTTCTCTCCCCCTCCCTTTCTCTAACTCTAACTCTGTCATGTTCCTGACTTTGTGAAGGCCGGGGAACACCATCCTGAATGTGGGGATCTCTGGTATGGGTCGCTCCGGCGAGATTGATCGGCTGTCTGCGTGCCGCGGTCTTGTTCAAGAGAACTGCCCGGGGCTAAACAAGAAGAACAACAACAAGAAAACAACAACAAGAACAACAACATGAACAACAACATGAACAACATGAACAACAACATGAATAACAACAACATGAACAACAACAACATGAACAACAACAACATGAACAACAACAACATGAACAACAACAACAACATGAACAACAACATGAATAACAACAACATGAACATCAACATGAACAACAACAACATGAACAACAACATGAACAACAACATGAACAACAACATGAACAACAACAACATGAACAACAACAACATGAACAACATTAAAGATAGGGCTGCGTTTGTCTTTTGTCTATGTCTTCTGGTATGCAGATGTTTGTTCGTAGTGGTGGGAGGTGTGGGAAGGAGAGGGGGGTTGGATTTATACACCACCACCAGCTACCTTCCTTCCTGCCACAAACGCTGCAACCCATTAACATCTGGATGCAACTCTGTGCCATATTTGAGAGAAGAACTAATGAGACCAGGATATTTATTAACTTCTGACCTCTAAGAGATGCATCTCTTCTGCCATTATTCAGACATGGGCATTTATCACTGTTAACTACACAACCTCACTGTCAGCACTAACCTGGTTGGTTCTTCCTATTCCCCTCATTCCTGGGGAATCTCCAGGATCCTACTATAGTACTATATGCACGAATATTTCCACACATTCCATACGCACGAATAAATCTGTGAGCCTGCTGCCTGATCCTGTAAAGTTAAATGCTGTGCTTAGGTAAAGTGTGCTTTTTGTATCTAGCTATCGGAGTGCAGACTATCCTTGTTATCTCCACCACCAAAGATGGACGGAGGTTATAGGTTATGTTTTCACCTCTCTCTAACATGACGAAAACTGAAAATTTGGGTTGGGAGTCTGTCATGTATGTATGTATGTATGTATGTATGTATGTATGTATGTATGTATGTGTGTGTGTGTATGTATGTTACTTGCAAAATCGAAGATATTTCAAGTATATTAGGAGGTTGCGTTTGTTATTCTGTCTGTCTGTTTGTCTGTTTACCTACAAGTCACAATTCTACACCAATCGTCATGAGACTTTACCAAGTTGTATAAGTCGTCACAATTGAGAAGCCTATTGATTTTGAGGTCAAAGGTCAAATGTCATCTGGAGGTCAAATTTCTAAAATCGCCATCTTTCATCCAATTGACGTAAAATTTCTGGAGGTGAAAACAGCATTTGTATATTCAGTCACTAAATTGGGAAACCAACTATTTGAGGTCAAAAGGTCAAAGGTCAACTGAAGGTCAAACTTCCGAAATCATCAATTTTCATCTGAAAAATCATCAATTTTCATCTGAAAAATCATCAATTTTCATCTGATTGACTTGACAATTTAACAGCAACTGCATATTGCCTCACTGAATTTTGAAACCAACTATTTTGAGGTCAAAAGGTCAAAGGTCAACTTAAGGTCAAACCTAAAAAATAATCAATTTTCATCTGATTGACTTGACAATTTAACAGCAACTGCATAGTGCCTCACTGAATTTGAAACCAACTATTTTGAGGTCAAAGGTCAAAGTGCAATTCAAGGTCAAACTTTAAAAATAATAAATTTTCATCTGAAAAATCATCACTTTTCATCCTATTGACCCGAGCTTTGATCAAGATCGTCAATTTTCATCTTGATGAAATGGACAATTTGATGGATCAATGGCAACCTTGTCTTGGGGGGGGGGGAGAGTGGGTGGATTTTGCAAGTATCATGCTCTGCATGACGTCTTCTTGTTTGTTTATCTATGAGTGCAATAACTCACGAACGTTTTCAGTTATCTTCGTCAAACTTTATCAGAGGATTCCGAAGGACAAAATTGAGGCTGTCAATATATTTTGACTATAGGTCAAAGGTCTAGGTGACAGTGATGTCATTCGCATAAAACACTTTTTGGGCTCTATCCGGGTTAATATTTCGTGTAGTGAGACGTCGTGGTCAGCACAATACTTCCAAAGAGAAGGTCTTCAGAATGTCAATGTTATTTGACTATATATGTTAAAGGTCAAGGTCAAAGGTCAAGGTTCTCTCGATTTTTGTCATACATGTCAGGCTACCGCCTGACGTCCTTTCTTGTTTATCTGTCCGTCTGCCTGTCTGTCTGTGAGCAGTAAATCTCAAAAAGTTATGGACAGATTTCGACTAATCATGGTGGACAGGTGTTGTGTGTCACAAGGAAAAATTGATTATGTTTTGGTGAGGATCTGGTTTCAGATCTGGATACAAGAATTTTAAAGTGTTTTTTCACCATTGAGGAATAGGGCCAACCACAGTATAGCACGATATCTCAAAAATTTATGGATGTTTCGGACGAACCATAGTGAAGAGGTTGAGTGTGTGACGAGGACCAATTGATTTGATTTTGGTGAAGATCCGGTACCAGATCAAATAATTTTTAAGTGATTGTTCACCATTGAGTGATAGGGCCAAAAATGATATATAGCACGATATCTCAAAACGTTATGGATTCATTTGGACAAAACTTGATGGACATTTTGGGTGTGTCACAACAACAAATTGATTATATTTTGGTGAAGATTCGGATCCGGATACAAGAATCTTTTTTAATTTTCCAAGTGATTCTTCATAATTGAGAGGGAGAGGCCAAATTATATTTCGGGTTGCCGTCCGGCTGTCCATCTGTCCATCCGTCTGTCCATGTATCCGTGCATCCGTGGTAGGTTGTCGTTACCACAATACCTTGAGAACGGCTGAAGGGATCTTAGTCAAACTTGGTGCATGAATGTATAATGAGGTAAAGATTAACTGATTCGATTTTGGGATCACGAGGTGAGAGGTCATGTTTGGTAAAAATCCTGTTACCGCGATAACTTGTGAACTAGTGATGGGATTCTGACCAAAGTTGGTACAATTATGTATTATGATGCAAAGGTGAACCTCTTTAATTTTGGCGTGAAGAGGCCAGAGTCTGTAATAGGTTTTCGTTAACCCGTTAACTTCATGAAGAGCAGCTGAATATATTTAAATCAAACTTAATACAAGTATGTATAATGATGTAATAATGTGGGCAGAGGCATATCGGTCGACGTCGCAATGTCGAAGATTGCCATTCTAGTTTTCTCTTAATTGGCTTGTTCATCAATAATATTGTTATAACTAAAAAAATGAACCAGCTAAACATAGGTTTTATAAGGATGGAATCTTCAGGACCCATATATGGAGACAACAGAAGGTGAATTGCTGACATATTGAAAAGAAAAAATAACCTCTAAAAATGCAACAAAAGAAGGAAAAAACGAAAGACAAATAGGCAGATAAACAAAAATATGAATGAAAAGTATGAAATAACATAATAAACTAGAACAGCAGAGGAAATTAAAAAGACATTTATATTAAAAGAACAATCAAATATAAACGAGCAATATGCGGTTTTTCAAATGACGAATTAATATTTTTTTGGGGTGTTTTTTGGTATACAAGATCGAGGCTCGTGAAAGAGCTAACATTAATCACACAAAAAGTCAAACCGACACATAAAACACAAAATAAGGGGAGCGGTAGACAAGATGGGGAGAGAGGGGGAAGGACACAAACACAACATTTAAGAGCAGGGACATCGAGAGAACTGTGGGAGGGAGAGGGCTTGGGGGGAGGTGGGAGAGGTATAAAACATATGGACACTGCAAGGACTTCCAGGAAAGAAGTTGGAATTTCGAAAAAGTGTATCTGGGGGTGAATTAGCGGGGGTAGAAAAGATCAAGGTTTTGGATGGGGGAAGATAAGAGATGGTGGTGAACAGCTGTTTTAAAGACCTGGAGGGAGGAGTGGGATTGTAGGGAGTGTGGGAGTTTGTTCCAGAGGCGGGAGAAAAGAGGAATGAAAGAGTGAAGGTGAGCAGAGAGCCTTGATTTTGGCAGTTTAACCATCAGAGGGTTGCTGGCAGATCTTGTGCGACCTGTAGGAATATTTGGGGGACAGAACACAGAGAGAGCTGGGGGAGCAAGGCCAGAGAGGAGTCGGTAGAAGACGGAAAGACCACCAACCTGCCTGCGGTGAGTGAGTGAAAGGCCCTCGGAGTTAGCTTCATCGCTGGAGATTCCAATGATTCTGAAAGCTTTGGCTTCAACAGCGTGAAGACGAGCTAGGTGTGAGGCAGGAGCACCGGCCCAGAGGGGGGAACAGCATTCCATTGAGCTGCGGATGAAAGCCTTGTATGTGGTGAGGAGCTCAGGTGTGCCAAGGAAGGACTTCGCACGACGGAGGATGCCCAGCCGGCGACTGGCTTTGGAGGCCAGCTTGGAAATGTGGTTTTCCCAAGAAAGATCATGGCAGATAGTGAGACACAAAGGCTTGAGCGATAATCTGGGATGTTAAACAAAGTTAAACGTTTTGCATGTGCTGTGTGTGTGTGTGTGTTTATATTCACTCTGGTTCTGCTCGCCGGGCACTTTTAAGTTGCTGATGCGAGAGCGAAATCTGTATTTCAAATTGTCTACTAAGCACAATTTTCAGCATTTGTATGAAAGAGTGGCAATTTCAAAATGGTTAACCATAATTGTTCCTGAATGTAAATCGGACTCGCGGAAAAAGAGGAAATATGAGAAATATACTACATGACCAAAAGTATGTGGACACCCCTTGTAATTAGTGGATTTGTCTGTTTCAGCCACACCCATTGCTGACAGGTATATATAATCAAGCACAGAGCCATGCAATCTCCATAGACAAACATTGGCAGTAGAATGGGCCATACTGAAGAGCTCAGTGACTTTCAACATGGCAATGTCATAGGATGCCACCTTTCCAACAAGTCAGTTCATCAAATTTCTGCCCTGCTCGAGCTGCCCCGGTCAACTGTAAGTGCTGCTTTTTGTGAAGTGGAAACATCTAGGAGCAAAAAAACCTCAGCCACAAAGTGGTAGGCCACACAAGCTCACAGAACGGGACTGCCGTGTGCTGAAGCACGTACTGCGTAAAAATCATTTGTCATCGATTGCAACATTCACTACCGAGTTCTAAACTGCCTCTGGAAGCAACATCAGCACAACAACTGTTCGTCAGGAGTTTCATGAAATTGTTTCCATGGCCAAGCAGCCACTCAGAAGCCAAAGATCACCATGCGTAATGCCAGGCATCGGCTGGAGTGGTGTAAAGCTCGCCGCCATTGGACTCTGGAGCAGTGGAAACACATTATCTGGAGTGATGAATCACGCTTCACCATCTGGCAGTCCGATGGACGAATCTGGGTTTGGCGAATGCCAGGAGAACGCTACCTGCCCGAATACATAGTGCCAACTATAAAGTTTTGTGGAGGATGAATAATGGTCTGGGGCTGCTTTTCATGGTTCGGGCTTGGCCCCTTAGTTCCAGTGAAGTTAAATCTTAACGCTACAGCATACAATGACATTCTAGACGATTGCGTGCTTCCAACTTTGTGGCAACAGTTTGGGCAAGGCCCTTTCCTGTTTCAGCATGACAATGCCCCCCTACACAAAGCAAGCATACAGAAATGGTTTGTCGAGATTGGTGTGGAAGAAATTGACTGGCCTGCACAGAGCCCTGACCTCAACGAGCACATACAGATGTTCGGGTGTCAACATACTTTTGGCCATGTGGTGTATCTTTGAATGAGAGGTTTTGGGTTTGTAGCATTTCATGTCAGTACATTATCATGTCAGCCATGGATATAACACAGCATAAGTCCATAGTTCCTCGTATTTATAACACATGCACGCACACGTGCACAGAATGGCCAAAAAGTCCCTCTGTACGCAGTTACAATTTAGTTAGAATTTATCTGTATGCTCCCCTCCATTCTCCACACAAATTTGAATTTTTCTCCATGTTCTTCTGGACACATTCTTCCATGTTGAGGGTTGGGGGTCATAAAAGCAGCCCCTGACAGCTGTTTTGAGGTCTTCAACTGTTGTTAGGTGGATATGAGAAATTTCCTCTTTCACAATGCCCCAAAGCGAGTTGTCACATGTTGTTAAGTCCGGACTTCGAGGAGGCCACACGATCTCAGATCCACGTCCAATCCATAATCCACTGAATTTGTCGTCGAGATATTCTCTAACTGTCAGGGTGCTGGTGCACCATCTTGTTGCAGGATAGCTGTTGCCTCGAGACCTTTCACGCAGTTCCTCGAGACCTCTCACGAGATCCAAGCCTGCATCGTGTCATGCGTAGGAGCTGGCTTATCGAACCTTTGTGAAAATCTTGTCCTTATGTCTTAAAAACTTGCTCCTTCTCACGCGCTGTCGTGAACCCAAACACAAGTAATCCGTCTCTCTTCTATCGTGTACTCACTGGTGTCTGTCATACTGAAGCTGTACATGGAAAACAAATAAAACAAATAAGTAACAGAGGACACACTATTATGCATAGGGACATTGTGGCCTCTCTTTGCACACACACACAGTCTGTCACCCACGTCTCAAAGTATCCACCTCAGTAAAAAAAACAACCACATACTCAGATCAACTTTTATCAATAGATGCAAAAATCTATTATACCTTCTCTTGTGGCCCCGGAACCAAACAAACAATATATTTATAATGGCCCTCACAGATTCTGTTGCCTAACATGATACATAGTAAATATTATCATTTTAAACGTACCCTGTACATTGATGAGGGCACAATCCCCATGTATGTCCTTTCCATCAGTGTTCAGAAGAACCTAATCCATATTACAAAGTCCATTCACTGGAAGTGATCCATCAGGAGTTTGTGTCGCACACACCTGTCCACTTGGGCCTTCCACCGACCCACACGTTCAGGAGTTTGCAGTACAAGCAGATTCCTGTTCGGCGAGCTGAGTAAGTTCTCAAAGTATTTCGATGTTCAGAGGCATAGTCCTTTCTCTCAGGTACTTTTCCAAGTATTTTCGGGAAGCTTGGTGAGCAATTCCAAGTAACACAAAATAATAAAAAGCCTAACCAAAATGGCGGTACACCATCTTGGTCAGCCCACTGTGACGTAGCTGGGTTCTTCAGCCGCCATTTTGTTTTGGCCCATTGAGATTGTTCACTCACTAACAGAAAATGTGAGCTGAGTTTGGACCATTATGAACAGGTTTCCTACGTAGGTCCTGCGGATCCGTGTGGATATTTGGAAAGACAACGGTGTCCGGAGAAGAGTAAGGTAAGTCTTTTCTTCATGAGGTTTGTAATTTTTGATTTTATTAATATTTTTCAAAATGGCCTGTTTGCTGATGGGACTTGGATTGGTCTTGGATAGTTGCTACTAGGCTGTGGCGTTTTCGACAAATAAAGTTTTCTAAATGAAGATTTTGTTTAAAGTTATGGATATCATTGTATGCCTGAGGTTATAAGCGTTCGGAATTTGTTAGGATTGTGTACAGATTGCATATAAATCGTGAATTATGACGTTGTAAAGGATTTCCTTTGGAGAAAATGCACTTTTGGCTTTGAGCGGCCTCATGGGTTTATTTTAACTTTGATTCGATTTTTGTTTTCGGTTTACATAGTCGCTGAGGTCAGTAAAGGCCCTGGTAAAAAAAAAATGTTGAGAATCCGTTCAGTTTTTACTGCAATATAGCGGCGACACTTTGCTCTCCCCTCCTTCTTTCTCCCTCCCCTCTCTCTGCACCCTACCCCTTTCCCCTCCATCTCCCTTCCTCCCCCCAGCCACCCGTCTTCTCTCTGCCCCCTTCTCTCTCTCCCCCATTCTCTCCCTATTACTACCTCCCCCCTCCCTCCCCCCTCCTCTCTCCCCACCCCACCTCTCTCTCCCCTCACTCCCTCCCCCTTCTCTTAATATTCCCGTCATGAAGCAACTTCACGTAACCTGGCAACACTGGGTACCTTTGCTAGTAAGCAATAAACAGTAAATTGTAACATGCCCCAAATTTTTTCATTGGTGCTTTTTACATCAATTTCATTATATATCCGTAATATTAATTACTAAACAGATCAGGGGGGCATACGTATATTATTTACACATGGGTGGTTGAGTGGAGGTGAGGGAGTTGAGTTGAAGTTCTGCCATTTATGGTTCATGTGTAGGTGGTCCCTTAATGCCTGAGAAATAGATTAAGGTGGGGCACCCTTCAGTCCCTCCTCCAACCCCCCCTCCCCCCACCCCATTTCCCCATATAACCTTAGTCTTGATAATATTTACTGTATTCTGAATGTTCAAATCTAAAGGGTCTCTAGCTGATGGTATACCGAGAAAATTTCTAACAAAAATGTTCAGTATAATGAACCAAATGACCAATGAGGGTGTTCATATCCAGATGTGGGTTGGGGGTGGTCTTACCCCCATGTCACTCCACATGTGTAAAGCAGCATGCTCTGCCTGTCACCCTTTGTTCGTCAAGGGGAAATAAACACGACTATCAGGACAGAGGCTGTATTTTACAACCGGAGCATTTGTATTTGCGGATTTTCTCCATCTTGGGTTATGTAAGATGAATAGATGTGTCATGAGGGAGAAACTTCTCCCCTTGAGGCAGTTCCTGGAGCAGTGTTGACAGGTGTGCAGTGGTGTTGGCATCTCCAGCAGGAAATCTTTGTGAGTGACGTGAACAGAGGACACGAACCACAAGTTTTCATTATGTATAGTCTTCCAGGCCTCAGGTAATCGTGACAGCAAGCGTGTGATGTATTTCCCTGTTTATCCGTTTATTATTCAGCTAGGCTGTAATTCGTCTTAGATTTGGGGTTCAGTTCTGGTGTGAATCATTTAAAGAACGAATCTTTTTAATGCTCACAAGCTGTTAGACCAAACTTTTTCCTCACTAAAGACATTGTGTTCCTGATTAATATGTTATTACCTCCGCCACTGAAGGTGGATGGAGGTTATGTTTTCACCCCTGTCTGTTTGTTACTTGGTAAGGGAAAAGAAAATTCTGAGAATTTCTGAAATCCTCAGTTTTCATCCGATTGACTTGAAATTTGAATATGAATTTCTGATTTTGAATTGAATTCTGAATTTAATTGAATTGAATTGAAAAAAAATGTATTGAATTGAATTGAAAAAAATGTATTAAATTGAAACTGAATTCAACCACCAATTATTTTTGAGGTCAAAAGGATGCTCTACCAGGTGCCAATTCCGCTTCACTTCCGCTTCTGGTCCTCCTAATCATTTCCCTTCTCCGAGCTCTTCTGCAATCTTTGACACACTGTCAACAGCTCTCCCTACCTCCCCCTCTCATCACTCATCTTTCCCTGCCCCTCCCCTCCCTTGTCCTGTATCCGATGCTCCCTCTCCCTCTTCCTTAATGGTATGGGCCTCAAACATCCAGGGGCTTCGCTCAAACCTGACTCATCTCTCCACACAGGTTGCTTCTGATAAACCAGACTTAATCTGCCCAACAGAAACTTTCCTCCTTCAAGATGTCTCTGATTCTTTAATTTCTCTCCCTGGTTACTCCCTCCTCCAGTGTGATAGACCTGAGCCTCGTCCTGGTGGTGGGGTTGGCATCTTTATCAAAAACTCTCTTCCTCACTCTCCCTGCACTTCCCTCACCCCACCACACCCCAGGAGTACCTCTGGCTACTGCTTCCCATCCGCTCCCATATTTTGTTCATATGTGTGTTGTACAGTCCACCAAACAGTGATGACTCCATTTACATCTCGCTATCTGACAACATGGACCAACTTCCATCCATTCATCCCAACTCTCTCTTCCTCATATGTGGCGATTTCAACTGTCATCATGCCAGCTGGCTGGATGTGGGTACCTCTTGCACCAGCTACGGCACCTCAGCAAAGAACTTTTGCGACTCACTGGGACTGACTCAATCTGACAATTTCCCAACCTGGATCTCAGTCAATGGAGTATCTTCCCTTCTAGACTTGGTTATGACTAACTTTCCTGTAAATGTCTGCTGCTCTTCTTTTGCTCCAATCGGTTCATCTGATCATTTTCTTGTTAAAGTGGACATCTCTCTGGCCATCTCAGAGAGCCTCCTCAGCACCGACGAGTCTGGCATTTCACTCAGGCCGACTGGCACGGTCTTCAAGCAGCCATCAATCATCTGGACTGGTTTCCCATCTCTACTGCTTCTGACATCAACTCATCCTGGGAATTCTTCCAAAGCAAACTGCTCTCTCTCATGCACAGATTTATCCCATCTCGTCTTCAGTTGTCATAGTAGTAAGGGCATTTTATGAGATATTTCACAAATCTGTTAACTAAATTGTTACCAAAAAATTTCTTCACCAATATGTTTGTAAAGGTGTGTAATAACATGTGTTAAAATGTTGAAGTTCAACTCCCGTGGGAAACCCAGAAAAAAAGCTGTTGAATTCGGGTACCGAAAAATTATTTTCGAGAATTTTTATTTTTTTAAATCGGCCCTTAAGTAACTTATGAGGGGTCAAATAAGGGTTTTTCATGATTCTGAGTTGATTGTTAACATTTATATTTTCACTTTTACATTTACACACAAAGTAGCTTTTATTTCACATACATATATAATACTCAAGAGTTATTTCTCATTCACAATGTCAGAAGTTTCAACAGTCATTGTCTATGTCTTCTTCAGACTCAACAACATCATGACTGCAGTTTCTGCATGTAATGCCATTACAGACTCCACAGGCCGAGATGCACGTGACCCCATTCTTCTTGCAGCTGCATCGCCGGTTGCTGCAATCTCCATGACAATTACAGCTCGTGAACTGCAATAGCTCCTCAGGAGCCGTGGGGTCCAGTGTTGGAACTGGCTCATACCCATGCACACCTATTGTCCATCCATAGTCACTGGGGTTCAGAGACATGCTCTGTAGAAGGATCCAGTCCCGGGTCTGCAGGTAGGCACGGAGTGAATGTTGTGCAGCTGCACCCTCTGTTGGAGGTAGAGTCTCTGGTTTGATCACTCCTGCCGCTGCCTTCCTTGAGAACATGTTGTACCGAATTTCACCCTTCTTCAATTCCTTCAATCTCCTTCTCCTGGGAGGAACTCGATCTGTGTGCTCTGCTTTGCATCATTAGCATGGATTCTCTTCATCCAGCCATTCCAGTTGGAGTGTGGGAACTCAGGATCGTTGGCTTTGATCACCCACCCCGCTGCCCAGAGTGTGTCACCTGGAGTGAGGAGTGGCTGATCATGAGCCAGGGAGGAGGAAAGCTCAGCGAGGGGGAGAAACATGATCGCGTTCGTTCCTATCTGTTTCCTGTTCGTAAATGGAATAATCTTTACTTCAGTTCCTCTCAGGATCTTAGCTTTGTCGAGTGCCTTCAACTTCACCCGGGGGAAAGCTGCTGTTGTCTGTGGATCTGGCAAAGGTGGTGCCAGAGAGGTGACTTCGATCCAACCCATTGAGTGAAAGGGAGTGTTTCCGTGAATAGAGACAATGTTTAAATCTATATTGTCTCCAACAAACTGAGTTACTGCATTGTTTGTTTCCCCAACCTCCATAAAGACCACCTGATCATTACTTGACAATTCACTTTCACTGGCTGGCACTTTGGCTGTCATCACTGATTGATCCTCAAGCGCAGCATCAACCGCAACCTCATCATTGATCTGTTCATCGGTTTCCTCCACAATGGTGTCAAGAGTGCCAGAAGTATCTGGAACATCATCTCCACTCCTACTATTAAGGAAGCAGTATTTGTAGTTTTGTGTCTCCGTGTAAGACTCAGTGTATCCCAGCCGGTGGAACTTGTTGAGCATCCATTTTGACCCAAATCTATGATCAAGTTGTATGGCAAGCCCCATTTGGTGTGGCAATACTCCAGACCGAGGTCGACAGGCCTTAATAAAATTCTGCCCCCAAACGGCAACTCTTTCGTCTGTCTTGACAATCGGTCTCAAGAACATCTGAAGGCTTGCAGGAACAAGTGTCAGCTGACTATCGATGTCAGTCATACTGTGTGTGGTGGGGTATGACTTTGGACCTAAATCAATCAAGGCAATATCATTGGATATGAACTTGAGTGCCGTCTTTATGATCTGAGTCTTCTCATCTCCATGGTCAAGATTAGCATGACGCTGTCGCAGAATATTGTCGGTGCCATCTTTGAGACAGAGCACATCTGCCCTTCTTTCCTGTGTTGTGAAATACAAGGTGTCTTCGTATTTCTCTAGAAGTTTTATCTTTAGCCAATGCTTTGAATAAGAAAGGCTCTTCTCTGGTGACTGATCAAACTCCTGCAGCTTTTCATGGACTTGGTCCATGTTCATTACCCCATGCTCTAATTCTGAGTCTAACCATTCGCAGAATTCAATAAAAACTGCCTCTCGCTCCTCATCAATACTCCTCTGTCCTCTCTTCCTTTTTCCTTCCTCATCAGTCTTGGACAAACTGTCACCTCTCGCAAACATAAGTTTGCATCGCAAATGGTACAGTGTTTCTTCTGCTACCAAGTCGTTGATCCCTTCCAGGCGTCCAGTGACTTCAGTGCCCCAGTCATCCCCGCGACTCCGTGCTGTCTTCAGCAAGCTTGCCTTCAGTGTATCTGCAGTCAAATTATCTGGCACTCTGTATTTCTTTCTAGCTTGTGCTGGATTATTTTTGTAGAGCTGGGCTGGTTGGTTGCAAAGAATGCATCCATCCTTATACAGGAGGTCAACTGACTGTGATCTTCTAGAACTGCAGCCAGTTGATGAACTGAACTCACAAGTAGTGCGTCTTCTCTTCAACTTTGATGACTCTTTCTCTGCCTTTGATGCTTGAGCTGACTTCTTGGTGGTTGCAACAAAGTTGTTGTACAGATCATTTTTACACTTCTGGTGGTACCTCAGTTTTCCTTCCTTTTGAGCCTCCTTCATACGTTCCACAACAGTAACATTTTCGACAGTTTCTGCTTGTTTCAATAAAGTTGAGTATCCCTTTGGAGTTGCCTGTATGAGCCTTTCAGCTGGTGTATCCGAGCGTGCACAGATGAAGCAATTGAGCACAGGTGGAGTAACGTCTTCATCCATATTGCTAGACTCCATGTCCTGCAAAGTAGAAAATGAGATATATTTAGAAATTATTTTTCCACAAAGGAGTGTCTGTGGTAAAATATAAATGTTAACAATCAACTCAGAATCATGAAAAACCCTTATTTGACCCCTCATAAGTTACTTAAGGGCCGATTAAAAAAAAAAAAATTCTCGAAAATAATTTTTCGGTACCCGAATTCAACAGCTTTTTTTCTGGGTTTCCCACGGGAGTTGACCTTCAACATTTTAACACATGTTATTACACACCTTTACAAACATATTGGTGAAGAAATTTTTTGGTAACAATTTAGTTAACAGATTTTCATATGTTTCCCTTACTATAGCCTTCCTCCCGTCCATGGAACACTGAATATTGTGGTGAGGCAGTTGCCCTGAAACAACTTGCCATTGCCTCATAGAAGGCAAATCCAATGGAAGGCAATCTCCGTTCCTTTCACAGAGCTCGGAACAAGTGTGTCCACCCTCAGGGGAGCAAGGAAACAATATCTCTCTAATCTCAAGAATGAACTTTCAAACCTGTCTCCCTCCTCCATATCCTGGTGGCCTCTGGTCAAATCTGTTTGTGGGGTTTGTTCCCCCTCCATCCCCTCCATCCCCTCCCTTACCTCCACCGGCTACACAGCTGACCCCGCACGTGAAAAAGCTGAATGCCACAACTCTGTGTTTGCCTCTAAATCTTGTGTCCCAAACCCGTCTCTCTTTGTACCCACCTTACCCAGTCGTACGCAGCTGCTACTGAACACTATGTCCTTCTCTCCTGACAAGGTGGAGAAGTTTCTGTCAAACCTCGACTCTCATTCTGCAACTGGACCAGGCGGCATCAACCCACGGGTCCTAAAATCCTGCTCTGCTGCTCTTTCACACCCTCTCTCTGCTCTCTCTTCCTCTCTCTTTCACACATCAGATCTCTTCACCCTCTCCCTTTGCTCAAGGTCATCTGCCATTAGCTTGGAAATCAGCAAACATTACCGCTTTACACAAAAAAGGTGCAAAAACAGATTCTAGCAACTACAGACCAATCAACCTGCTTCCAATTATCAGCAAAGTCATGGAATCCATCATTGCTTTGGATATCAAATCTTTCCTCTTCTCCAATGGCTTGATCTCTGATCATCAATTTGGATTCAGACCAGGTCACTCTACTCTGGACAAAAGCTTCTGCTGTCTCAACAATGGATGGAGGTCCTCAATGCCAAACAGGAAATCAGAGATGTCTCCCTTGATATATCACGTGCCTTCGATACGCTCTGTCACCCCACCTGCTCATCAAACTCTCCTCCTATGGTATCCATGGAAACCTTCACGCATGGCTTACGGACTTCCTCTCTGGTCGTAGTCAACGCGTGGCTCTGAATGGATTTCTCTCATCTCCCCTTCCTGGTCAGGCTGGAGTTCCTCAAGGCAGTGTTCTGGGCCCTGTGCTTTTTCTGGTCTTCATCAATGATCTATCCGACTCTCTGGAAAATCCTCTCTATCTCTTTGCTGATGACTCCACTATCTGCCGCTCCATTTCTCATCCCTCAGATCGGCAGTCTGTAGCCTCCTCACTCTCTGCAGACCTGGACAAAATCACATTCTGGTCAAAAAAGTGGCCCATGTCTTTCAATCCTGACAAATCTCACACTCTTACTATGTCTCTCCGAAAAGACCGACTGGAAAACCCTCCCATCTACTTTCTCAAAATTCCTCTCCAATAAGTTATGTCGCTCTAGCTTTTGGGTCTCACTATCTGTCATGATCTTTCCTGGGAAAACCACATTTCCAAGCTGGCCTCCAAAGCCAGTAGCTGACTGGGCATCCTTCATCATGCGAAGTCCTTCCTTAGCACACCTGAGCTCCTCACCATATTCAAAGCTTTCATCCACAGCTTGATGGAGTACTACTCTCCCCTCTGGGCTGGTGCTCCTGTCTTACACCTAGCTCGGCTTCTCGATGTTGAAACCAAAGCTTTCAGAATCATTGGAACCTCCCGCGATGCCATGCGTGGAGATTTCCATGGATACCAAAGGAGGAGAGTTTGGTGAGCAGAGCGGGGTGCCAGACCGTGTCGAAGGCACGTGATATGTCGAGGGAGACAGCTCTAATTTCCTGTTTGGCATTGAGGACCTCCATCCATTGTTGAGACAGCAGAAGCAGCATGTCCAGAGTAGAGTGACCTGGTCTGAAACCAAATTGATGATCAGAGATCAAGCCATTGGAGAAGAGGAAAGATTTCATATCCGAAGCAATGATAATAATTAATAATAATTCATTTATTTTGTATAGCGCTTTTCCAGAAGCCCAAAGGCGCTTTGACAGAGTGGCAAACATAATGCATAACAATACATGAAAACAACAATTGCAAAAAGACAAGAATCAATAGGGAAATATTTAAAGCAAAAGGAGGGAGAAGGAGAAGAGATAGTCAGGGGTTAAATGCTGTGGGTTGAATGTTGAATGCAGTGTTGAACAGGTGGGTCTTTAGTGATGTTTTGAATGTGGTGAGTGAGGAGGAGTCTCTGATGGTGTGAGGTAGTGAGTTCCAGAGGGTGGGAGCAGCGATGGAGAAGGCCCTGTCCCCCCAGGATCTGAATTTGGTCCGGATGGAGGGGGTCAGGAGGTTGGTACCAGCAGAGCGGAGGTTGCGGGTGGGAGTGTGTCTGGAGAGGAGGTCAGCCAGGTAGGATGGGGCCAGGTTATGGAGGGCTTTGTATGTCAAGAGGAGGATTTTGTACTGGATTCTCTGGGGGATGGGGAGCCAGTGAAGCTTGTAAAGGACGGGGGTGATGTGGTCACGGGTCCGGGAATGGGTGAGTAGACGGGCAGCGGAGTTCTGAATGTATTGGAGTTTATTGGTGATTTTTGAGGGTGAACCATAGAGGAGGCTATTGCAGTAGATGGATTCCATGACTTTGCTGATAATTGGGAGAAGGCTGATTGGTCTGTAGTTGCTAGGATCTGTTTTTGCACCTTTTTTGTGCAAAGCGGTGATGTTGGCTGATTTCCAAGCAGATGGCAGTTGACCTTGAGCAAAAGAGAGGGTGAAAAGAACAGAGAGAGGGTGAGATAGAGCAGCAGAGCAGGATTTTAGGACACGTGGGCTGATGCCGTCGGGTCCAGTTGCAGAATCAGAGTCGAGGGTTGACAGAAACTTTTCCACCTTGTCAGGAGGAAAGGACACGGAGTCCAGGAGCAGCAGGGTACGACTGGGTATGGTGGGTACAGAGAGGGATGGGTTTGGGACACAAGATTTAGAGGCAAACACAGAGTTGAGGCATTCAGCTTTTTCACGTGCGGAGTCAGCTGTGTAGCCGTTTGAGGTAAGGGAGGGGATGGAGGGGGAACAAACACCAGAAACGGATTTGACCAGACGCCACCAGGATTTGGAAGAGGGAGACAGATAAGAGAGTTCGGTCTTGAGAACGGAGAGATATTGTTTCCTGGCTCTCCTGAGGGTGGACACACACTTGTTTCGGGCTTTGTGAAAGGAAATGAGATTTCCTTCCGTTGGATTTGCTTTCCAGGAGACGAAGGCAAGTTGTTTCTGGGCAACAGCCTCACCACAAGATTCCGTGTACCATGGACGGGAGGAAGGGTATGACAACTGAAGACGAGATGGGATAAATCTGTGCATGAGGGAGAGCAATTTACTTTGGAAGAATTCCCAGGATGAGTTGATGTCAGAGGTGGTAGAGATGGGAGACCAGTCCAGATGATTGATGGCTGCTTGAAGACCGTGCCAGTTGGCCTGAGTGAAATGCCAGACTCGTCGATGCTGAGCAGGCTCCCTGAGGATGGTCAGAGAGATGTCTACTTTAACAAGGACATGATCAGATGATCCGATCGGAGCAGAAGAAGAGCAGCAGACATTTTCAGGGAAGTTAGTCATAACCAAGTCCAGAAGAGAAGATGTTCCGTTGACTGAGATCCGGGTCGGGAAATTGACAGATTGTGTCAGTCCCAGTGAGTCGCAGAAGTCCTTTGCTGAGGAGCCATGGCTGGTGAGAGAGGTACCCACACCCAGCCAACTGGCATGATGACAGTTGAAATCACCACATATGAGGAAGAGAGAGTTGGGATGAGTAGATAGAAGTTGGTCCATATCATCAGACAGCGAGATGTAGATGGAGTCATCACTGTTTGGTGGACGGTACAACACACATATGAACAAGAGGTGGGAGCGAAGGGGAAGCCGTAGCCAGAGGTATTCCTGGGGGTGAGGTGGAGAGAGTGCAGTGCAGGGCGAGTGAGGAAGAGAGTTTTTGATAAAGATAGCAACCCCGCCTCCAGGACGAGGCTCAGGTCTATCATACCGGAGGAGGGAGTAGCCCGGGAGAGATACTATGGAATCAGAGACATCATAAAGGAGGAAAGTTTCTGTTAAGCAGATCACGTCTGGTTTGACAGAAGCAACCTGTATGGAGAGATCAGTTAAGTTTGAACGAAGGCCCCGGATGTTTGAGGTCCATACCGTTAATGAAGAGGAAGGGGGAGCATCAGATACAGAACAGGGGGGAGGAGGGGTAGGGTAAGATGTGGAAGAGGTGGAAGAGATAGGGAGAGCTGTTGAAGGTGTGTCAGAGATTTCAGAATAGCTCGGAGAAAGGGAAGGATGGGGCGGACAAAAGGTTTGATGGTGATTGGGTGAGCCACAATGAGGTGTTATTTGAGGAGGGGGAAGAGCGAGGCAGAAGGTTGGGGGAGATGGAGGTGAGAGTTTGAAGGGGGAAGAAGCGGGGAGGACGCTTTGAGGAGGGGGAGTGAGAGGGGGGAAATTGAGAAGCAATGAGGGTGGGGAGATTTGAAGGGGAGGGGTGAGGGGGGAGTTTGGGAGGGAAGGGACAAGGGGAGGGATTTGAAAGGGATGGGATATGGGGGAGATTTGGAGGGGAGGGGTGAGGCAGGAGTCTAGGAGGGGAGGGGCGAGGGGGCGTCTTGGCGGGGAGGGGTGAGGGGGTAGTTTAGGAGGGAGGGGGCAAGGGGGGAGATTTGAAAGGGATGGGTGATGGGGAAGATTTGGAGGGGAGGGGTGATGGGGAAGATTTGGAGGGGAGGGGTTTTGGGGAAGATTTGGAGGGGAGGGGTGAGATTGGATTTTTGAAAGTGTACGATTTATGGGAAACGAACATTTATTGCAAAATGAGTTTCTTGTGACCTTCGAGTTAAAAATACGTTTAAGGACGCTGGATGGAGGATGGAGTGCAGGAGAGTTTAGGGAATGTAGAAAAAAGGCACTATAGGAGATGGATATTTTTTTTGGGATGAATTGATTTGGTGAGCAAGTCGAAAGCAGCCTTTTAAAGAAGAAGAAGAAAAAGGTGTTATGAAATATGACGGAATACATAACTTGAGGGGAAAGTGTAAACATTGAAGGTTAATGAGTGAAAACTATCTGGGGAAATGGGGGAGAAACACGTGGTCGAAGAACGAACGAACGAATAAGAATGAATAAACGAATGAGAACAGAGAAGGAAATGTTTTGTTTTTTTTTTTTGTTTTTTTGAGTTGAGATTTACACAAGGAAGTAGGCTATGGGTGAAAAGCCTGGGAATACAGAGAACGAAAGTTATTGGATCACAAACGACGGACCGCTGAGAGAAAAACAAAGCCTCAAGGTTGTACAGTGCACACTGTACAAGGCCTCAAGACACGACACGGCAAACAGACGATCAATTTATGAAAGATAAACACCGAGAAACAACCAAAGTTGCACACAATAACTTCACACACCGAAAGATAAATACAGTTTCGACAAAATACAATTGTGAACAGACTTAACTTCGAAAAACGTGGAGACCGTGTGGAGCTTCGAAAATCCCTCCCACCGTTGTTGTAAATGCTAACCCTATACTGATGTGATTCTGCCTGACAAATGGCACACCCACACTAACCCATTTTCATACACTTCTGGCAAATATTACAGATATATATATATATATATATATATATATATATATTCTTCATTATATACTAGCTGAAGTACCCGGCGTTGCTGGGGTGGGGGGGGGGGGGAAGCGGTGGACGGCTGGGGGGGGGGCGAGGGGGGTGGGGTAGGGGGAGATGAGGCAGGAGGGGGAGGGAAGGGGAGGGGAGTGGAAGGGGGAGGGGAGGAGAGGAGGAGGTGAGGGGAGAGGGTGGGTAAATATATGCAACATATACATCTTTTTTGGGGGGAGGCTTTGACAGGCCCCTCCGTTTTTGGGGGAGGGGAAAAGGTAAGAAGGAAAAATTTACCCATGCAAAGCGTGCTTTAACCTCAGTGTTACCCAGGTAGAAAAGGAAATTGTAATACCCTCTGCCACCAATACCAGGTGGCGCTACACGGTACAGATTTACATAGATAAATTTACGCCACTCACTTGCCCCCCCCCCCCCACCCCCACCCCCACCCCAGCATGAGGCCACGGCCACATAGCCTATGTTACCCCCAAGACAAAGTTGTATTTGAATGTTGCTCAGGCGAAAAAGAAACATTAACTTATTTTACGAGGTTCAGGAAGAAGAACAAGACTTACCAACAACTTCGACCGCTTCCGTAATTCTTTGATTGAATCTGATTTGTTTTATTTGTTAGATGTCATTAATCAAAAAGGCTTCGGCACTATAGAGCCATTTTTTTAAATCCCCCCAAAAATCGACCTTTTTCCATGTGGTAAATACTATACTGTAATAATAAATAATAAATACTGTAAATAATAATAAATAAATAATAAATAGAGCAAATAATAATAAATATTGTAAATACTGTAAATAATAATATATAAATAATAAATACTATAAATAATAATAAATAAATAATAAATAGTGTAAATAATAATAAATAAATAATAAATAGAGCAAATAATAATAAATATTGTAAATACTGTAAATAATAATATATAAATAATAAATACTATAAATAATAATAAATAAATAATAAATAGTGTAAATAATAATAAATATTGTAAATACTTTAAATAATAATAAATAAATAATAAATACTGTAAATAATATTAATAAATAGTATATATACTGTACTTGTATATTTACATTCTTCGTGTGGTAAATACTGCACTGTTGTCACCTTAGAAGTGGAATTAAATGCTTTTCGATAAATATATGCTGGTGAATGTGCCTCACCAGCAGGTGAGACTCTGGAGAAGTATAACAATATCAAAAGTCTTGTAATTTCTGAGTTAAGTTGATCACGTTTCTGAGTTAAGTTTGATGACGTTCAGGACAAAGAAGAAGATTTACGACCATCTTTGACCACTTCCACAATTGTTTGATTGAATCTGATTTGTTTTATTTATTTGTGTTCAAATGTGTGGTAAAATCGTTTTGTATTTATTTATGAATATTTGTACTTGTATACAACTGTGATTCATGAAAAAGGCTTATGCACTGTAGAGTGATTATTATTTTTGAAATCTTTAAAAAACATTTTTTTTATTTTTTATTTTTTAAAAATATGTGTGTGTGTGTGTTTGTGTGTGTGTGTGTGTCCTCATTGCCGGCCACACCTTTTGACCCACGGGGCTCACAATTGCCATGAAGACTGTACACACAAGTCATGATTGTGCACACACATGTATATGCACATACTGTGCGTGATTGTAAACGTGATTATGCGAGACTGTGTTGTACGTGCACATTCGTAGACACGAGTGCACTTCTTCTTCAGGATTGGCAAAGACATTAATAGTCAACGGACAAACCCAAATGGTACAGGGTGTATCAAAAGAAAGAATGCAGGTCAAACTTAAGAGCTCTTATGCAAAAAGATAAATCTTTTAGAGAAAAATATTGATTGCCAAATTATTCATTGTCACCTGGTGGGTATCTCACTTGAGCGCGTCAGTGATACCTGCAAGTAAAGAAGCATACATTGTAACTTTTAAGATTAACATCACATGAATCACAAGTTACTTTGGAAACACACTATATTTGTACGATCTGAACTTGTGTTCCCAGCATCACGAGGGAGGGTTTCAGATGGGAACACTATATCAGGCCAATCGTTTTCTTCTCTTCCACTTCATCGCACTTACCTCTCAACAACTGCTCAACACCCTCTTTCAGTTTGTCTTCATCTCTATCTTTCCCACAATCCTTGCAGCTTTCTTAGCTGTCAGGCATAACCCACTTGGATGGGACACTTAAGTCGCACAGCAGCTTGTGCCCGCTTGAATTTCCATTACGGTGATTTGATCTGTCTCTCTAAACCAAAGCGCAATTAAACTATTGCCATCCAAAGCCTTAGATTTTCTGGGTATTTTTTTTTATCGCACTTTCTGTCAGCACTAAAAATGATGCTTTCAAACTTGAAACGAGCCATCTGCTTGGAATCGCTCGATCTGTTCAAACTTCTTGGGGTTCTTTTGTCCTCAAGTCCGTGACCTTGACTCCGGTGACCCCGACCTTCGCCGCTCGATATCTCCACTCCGCGTGTCGTATTTTCAAGTTATCTCTCGAGCTCCAGGTTGTTTATTTGTGTGCATTTGGTGATGTCAGGGCTTCCGTGTTGCCTCGTATATCCCTGACATGTTAACACTTTTATTTGCTCTGATTTACACGGCTCAGCTCTCTTTATTGAGCATTGAGCAATTTATAGTTTGTTTTTCCCTTTTTTTCACCCGACTTGATCAACTTCTTATTTCATCTGCAGAAAGTTTGAAAAAAAAAATTAGACATGTATAATCGCCAATTGCATGTTTAAGAGTGCGTTTTCGTCCTTGAAGCAAGCATTGAAAGTCTTGTAATTGTTAGTTTACATGGGACGTTTGCTTGAATTAGATCAAGAGGAGGCAGAAGAGGATAGGCACAGGGCAGTTCACCAGACGTGCATTGAAAATCTTCGAGGATAGATGCATCCTCTGGAGAAGTAGAACAATATCAAAATTTCCCCGAGATAGACTCTCCAACGAATCATTTCGTTGCAATCATTTCCCGAAGGAATGCAAGAAATTGCATGAGATGAGGTCTGGCGAACGAGGAGGCCCGGGCATATTGGGTGCCTCATTTGCCAGACCTCGCCCCATGCAATTTTCTTCTTGTGGGGCTTTCTTCTGGGAAAGGTTTACACAACTCAACCAGCGAACATTCAAGATCTGAAAGAACGGATTCAAGCAGCCTTTGGACAAATTACGGTCGGAATGCGACAGAAAAATGGTCTTGGAGTATCGCAAAAGGACGCACACACTGCCTGAAAATGATGTAAATCATAATTAGTTTTGTACACTTCTGAATTCAATGAATAATTTTACCACAAAAACTTTAAATATGTACAGTGCCTTCAGAAAGTATTCACACCCTTTAACTTTTTCACATTTTGGTGTGTTACAGCCTGAAATTAAAGTGGATTAAATCAAGATTTTTTTTGTCACTGATCTACACATAATACCCCATAATGTAAAAATGGAATATTTAGTTTTAGAAATGTTGAGAAAATAATTAAAAATGAAATACAGAAATATCAAAGTTACACATGTATTCAACCCCCCGATGTAAATACTTCGTAGAAGTGCCTTTTGGCAGTGATTACAGCTTCGAGTCTTTGTGGGTATGTCTGTATCAGTTTTTCACATCTAGATTTCAGGAGTTTCTCCCATTCCTCCTTGCAGATTTGCTCACGCCTTGTCAAGTTGTATGGGGAGCGTCGGTGAACAGCAATTTAAGTCTTTCCACAGATTCTCAATGGAATTCAAGCGTGCGATTTGGCTGGGCCACTCAAAGACTTTCATGTTCTTGTTCTGAAGCCATTCCAGTGTTGCTTTTGCTGTATGCTTGGGGTCATTGTTGGAACGTAAATCTTCCCCGCAGTTTTACACTCTGAAGCAGGTTCTCCTCAAGCATTTGCCTGTATTTGGCTCCATTCATTGTTCCTTCTATCCGTACAGGTCTCCCAGTCACTACTGCTGAAAATCATCCCCATAACATGATGCTGCCACCACCATGTTTCAAGGTAGGGATGGTGTGAGATGGATGATGAGCTGCGCTCGGTTTCCACCAGATGTAGTGATTCAGGCTAAAGAGTTCAATTTTCGTCTCATCAGACCACATAATATTTTGCCTCATGCTCTGAGTCTTTCATTTGCCTTTTTTCAAACTCCAGGCTTGCTGTCATGTGCCTTTTTATAAGGACTAGCTTCTGTCTGACCACTCTCCCATAAAACCTAGATTTGTGAATTGCTGCAGAGACTATTGTCCTTCTGGCAGATTCTCCCATCTCAGCCAAGGAACTCTGTAGTTCTATCAGGGTGATCATTGGGTTCTTGTCACCTTCCTGACCAAGGTCATTCTTGTCCAGTTGCTCAGTTTGGTCAGATGGCCAGGTCTAGGAAGAGTCTGAGTAGTTCCATATTCTTTCCATTTCCTAATTATGAAGCTCACTGTGTGCTTGGGACCTTTAAATGCTCTAGAAATAGTTTTATACCCTTCCCCAGATCTATGCCTCCTCACAATTCTATCTCGGCGTTCTACGGATAGTTCCTTGAACTTCACGGTAGAGTTTCTGCTCTGACATGCACTGTCAACTATTGGACCTTATGTAGAAAGGTGTGTTTCTTTCTAAATCATGTCCAATCAATTGAATTGGCCATAGGTGTACTCCAATCAAATTGTAGAGACATCTTAAGGACGATCAAAGGAAATTGGATGCACCTGACCTCAATTTGGAGTGTCATATAGCAAAGGGGTTGAATATTTAGTGACTCAACACATTTCAGGTTTTCATTTTAAATTGTTTTGTAAAAATTTCTAAAAACAATTTTTTTTTTTAAATTCCACTTTGACATTATAGGGTATTGTTACGTTTGTGGGGGTAAACAATGAAATACCTTAGGGAAAGTCAGAATCGTATAAATTAGCATGCTCCGAGTGGCGCAAAGAAGAAGAAGCCATCTCATCGCACATAAGTAGGGAATATCTGTATAGAATAAGATCGTATATGTGTCTCCACAAGGAGGAGTGGACATGTGTTATCTCGGTAAGGTTAAATTCCCCTGTATGTGCTTGCCTGCTGTGATCTTCCCTCCGTCTTTATTACAATTAAAAAGCCTGCCAAACAACAACTATAACAAATGACTCCATTCGCTCACAATGCTGCCAGGGCCGACAGAAACAGCATTTGCCAGTCAGCAAGGGAAACCCGTCATCCGAACATTCCTGAACAGCGACTAAAATCCACCCCCTGACGACTCGTAATGGGGAGGCCACACACGGAGGAATTTTCCACGAGCTTTGTGACTGGTTAAGATGCCAGGGGGTGATGAACAAAGATCGGTGATTGGACAGAGTGTGACGTCAGCAGTCGAACATTCGAGAGTTGAAGGGGAAAAGATGCTGTCTCGTCATCTTGGTCTCTCTCTCATCTGGTCCTGGCTCCATGGCGGACGGTCGCTCCTCTCGTGCACGCTTGTGCAGAGAACCTTTGGAGCATTGTGGAGTTTTTGCAACATTGGAGGAGGGGAGTGTTGTTGGACTGTGGTGCCTTTCGGGGGATCTGGGGCCGCGTTACGCTTGGCGGTGGAAGCGAGGAAGGGCTGGTTGAGTGCCTGCTCACGCTTGGGCATTTTCTGATGCTCGGGTTCGGCGCCATTATCCGGGCGCATCCCGCACAAGCGGCTACACTGGCAGTAATGACCAACTGTAAATATGGCCCAACTGTATAAAAGTATTTGATGTACTTTTAGACCAGAGTGAAGTGCCGGCCGGCAGGAACATCATTTATTTTTATTTAATCTTCCCCCTTGTTTGTGTACAAGTCTGAGTGGAGACGCGTCAATTAGTAATTAGAGCTTTTACCTCGCCTTTCATTTTTGTCTCTTGCATTTATTTTCATCAAGTCCTTTATTTTTGCATTTCATTCTTGTATTGTGGATTTTGCTGTCCCGTCTTTGTGTTTGTGGGTTCGGATTAACCCAGTGTCAGCCTTCCAAATTAGGTAAGGCTTCGGGCTTTCCCGCGCGTGTGCCAAAGACAATCCCGCCAAGGTTCGTATTACGCCTCGGAGTTAAAGCTCGTTTCAGCTATTCGTTTGAGGCTGGTCTGCATCGGCCACGGACAGGACAGTATTATGTGTTGATCAGTGACAAAAAAAATCTCAATTTAATCCATTTTAAATTGAGGCTGTAACACACCAAAATGTGAAAAAGGCAAGGGGTGTGAATACTTTCTGAAGGCACTGTACCTACATCCTGTCATTATTTTGTTTGATTTCGTTTCTTAGCTACAGAATTACAAGGGTTCAAAACCGGGAATAGATAAATATGTCCCAATAGTATAAGCCACAGCTCATCACGACGATATTTTAATTGTTTGACTTTGGAAAGAAAAGTTTGACCCAAAACTTCAGATTTTTTTATCAACCTTTCCATGCTCAAGAAACGTTTTCGTTGTTATTTCTTTCTGAGTTGCAGAGATCCTGACAATGAGACCACAGCTGAACGTTCATGTCAGAATTAATGATATCACTTGGGACATGACTTATGGAAATGTGCCTATGAAGGATATGTATAGATATATAATTTATATAACCGTCCATATACCTCATATTAATTCGTAGACGTTTCTACATTGTGAGTATTATTTATATGGTATGGTGGACATCCAAAGACAAAATGTTTTACTATCCTACTTTCGAGGTACTAAAGTATTTCAATGTGAAAGGGGAAGACTTTTTATAGCAATAATATTGAGTTAAGCCTGGAGGGATAAACATAAATATATTGCGGACTGTTCTAGAAATATATTGAGCAGAGAATGTGGAAGTTGGTTCAAAAGTTTTTGTAACAACGGAGTTTAAAAGACACTCCAAGAGCTTTAGATCGCTGTAAAGATGAACTTTACCTTGCAACTAGACAGAGGCTGCTCTTGGGCTGGCAGGATAGCCTCGATGTAAGTGCACTCACCTTGGAGGTGTCTACTCTGGGTTTGAATCTCGATCCAGCCATAAACTACCACCCTGGTGATTCACATGCACGGATGCAAGGTGAGGCATCGATATGTGTGCCGTCCATCGGACGTTAAACTGTTGGACCGGTCTGCCTGAAACCGAGAGCGTTGGTGGACGTTAAATATATCATGGTGGCTTTTATCAAGAGTTAGGCGAGTTATCGCCGGCACCCTGAACAAATGACTAATTCCTGCCAATGGAACGTCAAGCCTGAGCAGCCTGTTCCAGAAAGACATGGACCACAACTGATCCCCGCCCCCCTCCCCCTAGGACAACCCCACAAGATGGGAGTAATTGGGTGGTTAAATATGAAGTACTGCCTGGTGTTGGTATTATTTAATACTTGTCTAACTAGAACTGCGTTTGGTAGAGCGCATACCGTACCTCCGCCAGACTGAAGTTTACGTTCTGTATCCCACTGATAGGCCAGATCTGGATTTGGACATGAACCAAAATCTAATGAGCTTGTTCTTGTCATCTAACCAACTCATCCACCAAATTTTGTTATAATACGTCCGCAACTTTTTTGAAATATCAGGCTCTATATCGTTTTTGGCCCTATCTCTAAATGTTGAAAAATCAATTAGAAAATGAAATAATTCTCGTATCCGGAACTTCACCAAAGTCGAATGGATTCGTCCTTGTCGCTCGCACAACCTGTCCACCAAATTTCGTCCGAATCTGTCCACAACTTTTTGAGATATCCTGTTCACAACCAGACAGAAAGGGGTGAAAACAAAACCTCCATCCACCTTCAGTAGCGGAGGTAATTAACAGTCTTGCACGAAACTTAACTGAAAAGGGGACATTTATGTCATAGTAATTTTAAGTTTATTTATTGCTTAAACCCAAAGCTGGAGAATAGCTATATTGCTGAAGTTACTCATCGAGGGATGGATGGTGGGGTGAGGAGGGGGGGAGAGGAGGTTGAGGGTTAGAGGAGGAAGGGGGAGGCACGTTGAACAAACAAAGAACAAAGGTTGTCAACAATCGCTCCCTAAAACTTGGCATCTTTCTGCCCTAGAGATGAAATAGCAGTTGCTCCATTATGGGGAAAAAAACTTTTCACAGTTCTAGTAAATACAACGCGGCGGAAACAAGATCAGCTCAGGAAGCCCTGCAGACCCCCTGCTAAGGTTGACCCAAACAGGAGATTTTAAAGTCCTGCCTGCGAGCACAAACCAGGTCATGGAAGTTACTTCCTGATGGTTATTGTATTTGCAATGTGTGCTTCAACATAGCGAGAAAACGATCATTACTCCCGCCAGGGAGTAATGCATTCGATCGTGTCCGTGTGTGTGTGTGTGTGTGTGTGTGTGTGTGTGTGTGTGTGTGTGTGTGTGGGGGGGTTTGTGTGTTTGTGAACAAGATATCTGGAAAAGTTCTGAACGGATTTGGATGAAAGTTGGTGGGATGATTGCCCTTGGGATAAGGAAGAATTGATTAGTTTTTGGTGAAGCTCAGGATATTATTCCGGATCCAGGAATTTTTTGAAGGATTGTTTACCATTGGAAGATAGGGCTCATTTTTTTTTTAACATTATCTTCTATATATTCTATATTTAACATTGTGATATGAAAATAGTTTTCATATTTGTTGTAAATGTAGTTTAAACTCGTGGTTATGCGTTAGAGCGGTGTATTTTTTTTTAGCAGCGTCGTCTTCAATGTTGATTTATTTTTTTCTCATAAAGACATATTCTGTCATTTTAAAACCACCAAAGTGTGTATTAGGTTTCCCCGTTTCATAAAATGTATCGGTTGATACGTATAATGCTTTAAAACTGTTTTGTTTTTTTGTTTTTACCTCAGAAGAGATATCAACATTTACCTCAGTGAATGTCAATCGCAATGTCAGTATTTGATGAACTTATAAAGACTTAGGTGAGTTATAAGTGTGACCAGCATGTGCACGGGATTCTTCCCAGAAGAATGAGTGGTCGCATTAGCTTGTACGACGTAAAATGAGCGAGTTTTGTTGTGACGTTTGGGCCAGTTTTACATGTTGTATCCCTAAGGAATGAAACGAACGTTTTTCCTGGCTTACAATTTTATTTGAAGTCACACATGCCTCAAAATACACTCACTTATATAGAATTGAACGCTGAATCCGAAAATGTAAGTGAAATTGCCTTGTTTTTTTTAACATTATGTTCTATATATTCTAAATATATATCTGTGTTGTCTTGTCTTGTGTTGTCACTGAACTACTCCCTCAAACTTTTGTGAAATCGTACTATTCCAACTTGACCCACGGTGGGAGTATGCGCTCTACTGAGTGGCGTTCTAGATATCAACATGTATCATGCAACTTTACTATCTGTCTATCTATGTGAGCAATTTTGCTATCTATCATACTGTGTAAAGTGTAGTTATTCGTCACCAGACGTCCCGTATTCAAAGGTCTCAACATTGATGTAACATTTCTGGATATTTATGACACTAGGAAAGCTTCCTCTTAATGCCATGAATGTGTCAATAGACGGCTTGCAAAATACACGACATAACCACACCACAACTATCGGGGATGCCTCTTCGTGGTGGTTGTACCCCCCAATGCATGTTGGGGGCAAAATCTTCCCTGCTGTCCGGATTCGTCAGGGCAGCGCGGTCACGGTCAAAGTACCGATCGGACACCATGGACCGGTCCTTTCCCTCTTTTCTCTAACTCTGTCGTGGCCCTGACTTTGTGAAGTTGGGGGTACACCATCCTGGATGTGGGGATCTCTGGGTTGCTCCGACGAGATCGACCGTTGTCTCTATGCCGCGGGCTTGTTCAAGAGACTGGCTGGGGCTATACAACAACAACAACAACAACAACAACATAAATCAAGACCTCGGTAGTCATGTCACTGTCTGGTGTCTGTCATAATTGTAGGAATATTACGATCAAATAAGTGGTCGAATCTCAAGCTGTTGCCCACAACTGTCAAACACCATCATGTGGTGTACTTTGACCAATTCTGTTCTGTTCTCCTTTATAATGTTTCCAGTTGCCAAAGAGTCAATTTGCCTGACGCTATTGATTTAAGACTTCTATAATAATATGAGTTCCTTTACATGGATCTCCAATGCAGGAGGAGGCCATTCGGCCCATCAAAGCCTGCACTAAGATCTTAAAAGCCAGCCACCTTCACCATTAAGCCACCACCAAGCTTCGATTGATATAAAGGGCAGCCTACAATTTAAAGAAAATAGCCATTTGTGCAAAAATTGGGGCAGTAATTGATGTAGTAGGATTCAAGTGTGGACTAATGAAGGGTTAATTATGCTGCTAAAATCTGCATCATCTCAAAGCACTAAGTGTGTTTAGAGTCCAGTCCCGTTTCCTGTTGTATTTTTTGCTGAAATATTCAACATTCACTTACAACGAGGTGCTCAGATGTTGCCTTGATTAGTGCTGCATTGGACTTTCTAAGGAGGCCTTTGGAGGATCATGACTGCTCTTGGAAGAACTCTATCCACTCACGACTGAGTAACACACCCAAATTGCAATGGCACCAACTGGGCATATGCATGTCACAAATCCAGGGTGTCACAAAGAAGCCCAAATTCCAGTTGACATTTTCAGCTATGGAATGTTATGCCAAAGGTCTGAAGGACCTTCCACTTGGCTGTATCACAAGGAAACGTCCAACGGGTTATCCTCTGCCAAATTCAGATCAACAATTTTATATTATACGATTCAATCTCTCAAATTGTGGATGTGCATGGTCCACAAGTTAAAGGAATTCCAAGATGGCAAACCAATTTATCATAAGCTACACACGATGCTTAAACATTCAAAACAAAAGATAACATTTAGGCCGCACAAAGAGCTAACCTTCTCAAGGGCCTTTTCATCCTTGCTGCAGACCTTGTTGCAGTTATTTTGTTGATCTCTTTACAGAAGCATGAGAGAATCACTGTCTTGTAGAGAGTAAGAAACACTGGGAATGCATCAGGGAGTTAGCCCTATAGCTGTTAGTACACCTGACCAGGGCCCACTATACTCACTATAACTCTTCAGAAACCAGGCAAATGCAAGCAGATACACGCATGGCTGGTGTGGCAGTGGAAGCAATGTCGTGGTAAAAGCCGCTCGTTGGATGTGCTTTGGCTGCTTCCTCGTACAACATACTCAGTAAAAAGACCATTTCCGATCGCTAGCCCAAATCGTTCAAACAGGATCTTGTTCACCTCGGGCCTTGCACTAGGTACCCAAATCCCAGGTCCAGAAGGTACACTCTCATGCTGGAGCAGATCCCAGGACAGCCGTTTGCTGCAGTTGTGAATCGCAAAGAGAAGATAGTGAGCCTCATGTAGCGTTTGCCATTGATCTCTTGTAATTTTGCTCTTTTGAAAATCCTAAGGGACAATTAACTCTATATCTGTTTGGGTGGTTTCATATGTTCAGCTGAGGCCTCCTTGTCAGGATCTTACCCTAACTTAGAACCCAAAAATAAAATAAAAGAAATGATGAAACAGTTTCCTGAGCATGTAAAGGTTTATGTAAAATCTGAATTTTTGGGTCAATCTGGCCTGAACACAATTTCAAACAAACTCTATCACGTCATGAACACTCTTAAAGAAGAAAACTGTCAGACTTAAATTGTTGTTCTCCTCCTCTTCCCTTTATAAGGGGAAAGAGCTGATGCACCAAGTTCCTGCCCTGCCTGACCACAATCATCCTCCCATCCCTTCTGTCCTCAGACAATTATATCCACTCTCCGACCACCCACACCCTACTGATATCCTCCCTGTTCACACAATCCTCCCATCTCAACCGCAATCTCCCTCTTTTCCTCCTACCTTGTTGACTCAACCTATCCGCTCCCTTTACCATTCTCTCTTCCCTCACCCGCACCAAATGTCAAGCCTATCTCAGCTGGCTTTTCACCAATCTCCCCATCTAGTTCATCTGCACACCAATCTCCCCTCTCAGTTCATCCATTCTCCGTCTATCCACCCGAATCACTCCTGAAATCCTCCTAACCGTTGTTCTTGCAAATCTGCAACTCTGTCTGCCATTACACCCTCCATCTTCCTCAACGCATTCTCACCCACCTGAATTCTCCTCCGCACCTCCTGCCTCTGACTTACCATCCCCATTCACCGTTCACGCCAGATATTCAAACCTATTTCCTTGTCTGAGCTCCTTTCCCTCCAACCTGATATTCATTTATTTTCTCTGCTGCCCAACCCACATCACCTCCATCTTCTTCATGCTCATTTTCAGCCCATATTTCTCAAATGCCTCCTTCTACTTCCCCAGTACTTGCTTCATCTCCCGCCAACTCTCCACCACAACAGTGAGATCGTCCGCATACAATATCCGCCCCAGAAAATCTTTCATGTTTACATTCCTGCTTAGCTGCTCCATCACAATTGAGAGAGCTTCCCTGCCTCAAACTGATGTTCACATTGAACTCCTCCAACATCCCAGGACCAACCAAAACTCTTTCCTTAATTCCCTTACATACAATGCATTCAAAAAGTATTCAGACCCCTTCACTTTTTTCGCATTTTGTTATGTTGCAGCCTTATGCTGAAATCGTTAAAATTCATTTTTTCCCTCATCAATCTACACTCCATACCCCATAATGACAAAGAGAAAACAGGATTTTAGAAAGTTTTGCAAATTTATTAAAAAGAAAAAACTGAAATGTCACATTGACATAAGTATTCATACCCTTTGCTATGACACTTGAAATTTAGCTCAGGTGCCTCCCATTTCTCTTGATCATCTTTGAGATGTTTCTACACCTTGATTGGAGTCCACCTGTGGTAAATTCAATTGATTGGACATGATTTGGACAGGCACACACCTGTCTATATAAGGTCTCACAGCTGACAATGCATATCAGAGCAAAAACCAAGCCATGAGGTCGAAGGAACTGCCTGCAGAGCTCAGAGACAGGATTGTGTCGAGGCACAGATCTGGGGAAGCCTACAAAAAAAATTCTGCTGCATTGAAGGTTCCCAAGAGCACAGCGGCCTCCATAATTCTTAAATGGAAGAAGTTTGGAACAACCAGGACTTTTCCTAGAGCTGGCCGCCCGGCAAAACTGAGCAATCGGGGGAGAAGGGCCTTGGTAAGAGAGGTGATCAAGAACCCGATGGTCACTCTGGCTGAGCTCCAGAGATCCTGTGTGGAGATGGGAGAAACTTCCAGAAGGACAACCATCACTGAAACACTCCACCGATCTGGGCTTTATGGCAGAGTGGCCAGACGGAAGCCTCTCCTCAGTGAAAGACACATGATAGCCCACTTGGAGTTTGCAAAAAAGCACCTAAAGGACTCTCAGACTGTGAGAAACAAGATTCTGTGGTCTGATGAAACCAAGATTGAACTGTTTGGCTTCCAAATTTTTTTTGTAGGCTTCCCCAGAGCCGTCACATCTGCAGGCCAATGCGAAGCAAGACAAAACAACTTTAATGACAAAGAGACAAAAAACAGGAGACAGAAATAAACACAGAAGCAGGTAGAGGAAATAATATTGCAAGTAAAACGAGAGGAAAAAAATATGTATATGAAGGAGAACAGAAAGAAGAATAAAACCCCCAAAGAGCAAATGCCCACAAGACTTTTCATTTCATGAGCATCCTTGAGTAGATTTGCTCTCACTGCTAGTGAGGATGAAAGATGACGTAGTACACCCCCCACACAACCCCAATTGTTTTCCCCAAATACTGAACCAGTATTAATGCTGCGTCAGCATAAGTGCGTGCATAAGGAACGTGCTTCGAATGTACATGCTGTACGTGTGATCATCTTGCCGCTAACTGCTTGCTTTTGCTTCTTCTTTGTTGGATGCGCACGCCATCGATGGGCATGATGAATTTGGCATGTTTGGGAGAGAATTTTTCATTTCTCGAACAGAGACATTTTGGCATTCATCTCTTTTGCTCAAAAAGGCCTGATATTGGACAAGTCACCATTCTTCTTCTTCTGGACTTATCTGTTGCCTTTGACATTATCCATTGCGATGCTCTTTTTCACTGCTATCCGCTCAGCTTGGCATCAGTGGCTCTGCACTTTCATGGATGAGTTGATGTGTTTTTTTTTGTTTTTTACTGTGGGGACTCGAACTGTGATGATCAATAGTTTATGCTCAAAGGCCAAATTCTGTGCGTTGGCATCCCCTGAGGTTCTATATGTGAGACCAATCATTTCTTTTTTCAACTTGTCCTCTTACACTACTCTGATAAATTCGTCACATCTTCGGTTTCCACTGCTGTTTCAGATCAGATCCACAATTATTTTCAGTGTCAATCCCACCAAAAAACATGGCCATGACCTACACCCTAATTATCTTCCTGTCTTCTAGAAAATTCATGTTTGGATGAGTTTGAATTTGCCTCAACTTAATCAATTGAGTCCTTTGCTAACATCACCAGCGACACACAACATCATGTACTTAACTAAGGTTTAACTTAATTAAAACTAAAACAAATTCAACTAAAAACCAAATATAATTTAGAGCTCTTCCCATGAGCTAAAAACGTGCAGTAAAAGAAGTGTTCTCATGGATCGCCCACTCATCTTTGTAATATGTTAGAATCGTTTTTGAAATTGGCTTTTCCGCCATTAAGGGCCATCATTTATTACCTCTGCCACCAAAGGTGGATGGAGCTTATGCTTTCGCCCCTGTTTGTCTGTCTGTTTGTTACTTGCAAAAAATCGAAGACCTTTCAAGTATATTGATTGGTCTTGTGCGTTATTCTGTCTGTCAATCACCTACAGGGTCACAATTTTAAACCGATCTTCACGTAACTTTACCGAATGGTAGAGTTGGTCATGAGGAAGAAGGCTATTGATTTTGAGGTCAAATGTCATCTTGAGGTCAAATTTCTAAAATTGTCATTTTTTATCTGATTGACTTGAAAGTTCAACAGCATTTGCATATTGAGTCACTAAATTGGGAAACCAACTATTTTCGAGGTCAAAGGTCAACTCAAGGTCAAACTTCTAAAATCATCAATTTTCATCTGAAAACTCATCACTTTTGATCCGATTGACTTGAAGGTTGAACAGCATTTGCATATTGAGTCACTAAATTGGGAAACCAACTATTTGAGGTTTCCGTCAACTCAAGGTCAAATGTTTGAAATCAATTTTCATCTGAAAAATCATCAATTTTCATCTGAAAAATCATCAATTTTCATCTGATTGACTTGAAAAATAAACACCAATTGCATAATGCCTCATTGAATTGGGAAACCAACTAATTTTGGGGTTTAAAGGTCAAAGGTCAACTCAAACTCAAACTTCTAAAATCAAAAATTTTCATCTGAAAAATCGTCAATTTTCATCCGATTTACTTGGGGATTAAACAGCAATTGCATATTGCCTCACTGAATTGGGAAACCAACTATTTGAGGTCAAAAGGTCAACTCAAGGTCAAACTTCTAAAATCATCAATTTTCATCTTATTGACTTGAGAATTAAACAGCAATTCCATAGTGCCTCCCAGAATTGGGATGCCAACAATTTTGAAGACAAAAGGGCAAAGGTAAACTCGAGGTCAAAATTTTTAAATCATCAATTTTTGTCTGAAAAATTGTCAATATTCATCCTATTAACTTGAAAATTAAACAGCATTTGCATAGTGCATCACTGAATTACGAAAGCAACTCTTTTTAGGTCAAAGGTCAACTCAAGGTCAAACTTCTAAAATCAACAATTTTCATTTGAATAATAATAAAAAAACACTTTTAGAGGCCATTCTTACCCGCAGAGCAGGGGGTGGCCTTTTTTGGGCACCGTGGTCCCCTTTTTGAAGCAATGTTTTATGGCCGGATGTCCTTCCTGCCGCCAACCCTGTAAGACAGGGAATTACCAGTAAACTGGTACTCAATTTGCCGACCTTGGAAGGATGACCGGCTGAGTCAACCCCCCGGCGTTAATTCAGTGATCGACCGGGATTCAAGCCCAGGATCCTAGGATCCCAACCCGGCACCCTAACCGCTAAGCCAACACCAGGCTTGACACATTTGAATAATAATCAATTTTCATCCGAATGACCTGTGCTTTGATTAAGATCATCAATTTTAATGGTAATGAAATGAACAATTTGATGTATCTATGGCGCTTTTTTCTGGGGGGAGGATGGATTTTGCAAGTATCATGTTCTTTTTTTTTCTTTTTTTTGTATACTGAATCGAGGCTCGTGAAAGAGCTAACATTTATTTCACAAACAAACAAACAAAACAAACCAGACAAACAAAATATACAAAAAGAGGGAGCGGAAGACAAGATGGGGAGAGAAGGGGAAGCACACAACCACAACATTTGAGAGCAGGGAGAAGTGTGGGAGGGAGAGGGCTTGGGGGCAGGAGGCGTGGGAGGGGGAGGGGGGTGGGGGGAGAGGTATAAAACACAAGGGGACCGAAATTAGCGGGGGTAGAAAAGATCAAGGTTTTGGATGGGGGAGGATAAGAGATGGTGGTGAACAGCTGTTTTAAAGACCTGGAGGGTGGAGTGGGATTGAAGAGAGTGAGGGAGTTTGTTCCAGAGGCGGGAGAAAAGAGGAATGAAGGAGTGAAGGTGAGCAGAAAGTCTTGATTTTGGCAGTTTAACCATAAGAGGGTTGCAGGCAGATCTTGTGCGACCTGTAGGAATATTTGGGGGACAGAGCCCAGAGAGGGCTGGGGGGGCAAGGCCAGAGAGGAGACGGTAGAAGATGGAAAGACCACCAACCTGCCTGCGGTGAGTGAGTGAAAGGCCCTTGGAGTTAGCTTCATCGCGGGAGATTCCAATGATTCTGAACGCTTTGGTTTCAACAGCGTGAAGACGGGCTAGGTGTGAGGCAGGAGCACCAGACCAGAGGGGAGAGCAGTATTCCATAGAGTGGAATTCCATTCCAATTCCATATTCCATAGTATTCCATATTCTGCATGACGTCTTTCTTGTTACTTGCGAATATCGAAGATTTTTCAAGTATATTGGTTGGTCTTGGGTGTTATTCTGTCTGTCTGTCTGTTTGTCTGTCTGAATGTCAATCACCTGACATTCAGGCCAAAAGAGCCAATAGGCCAAAAGGTCAACATAGGCCAATTTTCTAAAATCCTCAATTTTCATCCGATTAACTTGAAATTTGAAGAGGATTTGCATATCTGGTCACTGAATTCAACACCCAACTATTTTTGACGTTAACATAGGCCAAAGGTCAACATAGGCCAGTTTTCTAAAATCCTCAATTTTCATTCGATTGACTTGAAAATTTAAGAGGATTTGCATATCTGGACACCAAATTCAAACACCAAGTATTTTTGAGGTCAACAGAGGCCGAATTTTTTTAATCCTCAATTTTCATCCGATTGACTTGGAATTTTAAGTGTATTTGCATATCTGGACACCAAATTCAAACACCAAGTATTTTTGAGGTCAACAGAGGCCGAATTTTAAAAATCCTCAATTTTCATCCGATTGACTTGGAATTTTAAGAGGATTTGCATATCTGGTCACTGAATTGAACCCCCCCCCCCCCCCCCCCACTATTTCTGAGGTCAACATAGGCTAAATGGTCAACCAAATGGTCAGTTAATTCAACCCCCAACTATTTTTGAGGTCAACATAGGCCAAAAGGTTATCATCGGCCAAATTTCTAAAATCCTCAATTTTCATCCGATTGACTTGAAATTTTAAGACGACTTGCATATCTGGTCACTGAATTCAACCACTAAGTCAGGTCAACATAGGCCAAAAGATTAAGATTAAGATGAAGATCTTAATCAAAAGATTAAGATTTTTGAGGTCAACATAGGCCAAAAGGTCAATATTGGCCAAGTTTCTAAAATCCTCAATTTTCATCCGATTAACTTGAAATTTGAAGAGGATTTGCATATCTGGTCACTGAATTCAACACCCAACTATTTTTGACGTTAACATAGGCCAAAGGTCAACATAGGCCAGCTTTCTAAAATCCTCAATTTTCATTCGATTGACTTGAAATTTTAAGAGGATTTGCAAATCTGGATACCAAATTCAAATACCAAGTATTTTTGAGGTCAACAGAGGCCGAATTTTAAAAATCCTCAATTTTCATCCGATTGACTTGGAATTTTAAGAGGATTTGCATATTTGTTCACTGAATTAAATCCCCCCCTCCCCCCCCCCCCACTATTTTTGAGGTCAACATAGGCCAAATGGTCAACCAAGTGGTCAATTAATTCAACCCCCAAATATTTTTGAGGTCAACATAGGCCAAAAGGTTATCATCGGCCAAATTTCTAAAATCCTCAATTTTCATCCGATTGACTTGAAATTTTAAGATGATTTGCATATCTGGACACTGAATTCAACCACCAATTATTTTTTAGGTCATCATCGGCCGACGACTTATTTTAGGGATTTCGCATGAATTGTACTATGCATGACATATTTATTGTTTGTTTGTCTGTTTGTGAACAGGATATCTCAAAAAGTTGTGGACAGATACGAGAATTTTTAAAGTGATTCGTCACCATTGAGTGATAGGGCTAAAATAGATATGTAACACGATATTTCAAAAAGTTGTGGATGACTTATGACAAAACTTTGTGGATGAGTTGGGTAAGTCACAAGAACAAGCCAATTCGATTTTGGTTCATGTCAGATCCAGAACTGTCCTATCAGTGGGATACAAAACGTAAACTGTTCAGCCTGGTGGAGGTATGTGCTCTACTGTAGTGCCCTTCTAGTTACATGTGGCAAGGGAATTTTATGACGTCCTCTAGTCCTCTCTACCTCCACTCACCCCAAAATCAATATGCTCCAGACATGCTCTTTCATTCCTCTCCACACTCCTCTCTCGTGCCTCTCTTCTATAACACTTCTTCAGTTCTCTTCCATTGTTTCTCAATTCCGCCCTTCTTCCAACCCATGTGCAGTTTGTGCACGTAATAAATAGATGGACCCTTGTAATATTTTCAGGATCTATAACTGCTTATAACTTAATTTATAACTTAACTTATATACTTAACTTATAACTTAATGAACTTAATTAACTTAACTAGTTAACTTAATTAGTTAACTTATAACTTATATTAGGCATGAAAGCAATACGAATGTTGAAAAATAATAAAACTGTGCGTTTCATAGATTTATGAGTATCTCGTTATACATATATATAAGCACGTTTACTGTATATAGTGTCTCAATATAGTGTAAATATAGAAATATATATATATATAGTGTCTCAGAATTAGGTTACCCCATTTTGCTAGACTATAAATTGGCCAGAAATGATTCAAGACAGGAACTTCTTTGCATGGAGGAAGCAGAATATCAAATTTATTTGGACACATACTCAGCAACATCTTGGCATCTTGTATGCATACTCGTATATGCTCCAGTGCATGGTGGACCTAAAAAGGTAATGTGTTGACTGTACGGTAGCGTGCCATAGTTGAACATCATTAGTAAGAAAAAGAATGAACAAGAGAGGAGGAGGAACCATATAGCCTGCAAGTAAGACTATTGGGTAAGGTAGCATTAATTAGTCATGGGCTGGGGGGGGGGGGGGGGGGGGAAGTTGAAAAGGTAGAGTTATTTATTTTATTACATTTGGAAATGTTTCATATTGATTGACCACATTTATTTGCTTATTTATCGCCCTCCCTGGAGTCCCCTTCAGGGCAGTGGGCCGCTGAGAAATTTCCCCGGCCTCCAAGCTCTCTCGGTGGACCTGGCCGCCGTTGGTGGAAAAAAGTCTTGATTTATATTTGTGAGGGCCTGATCTCGCTGTGGTGTAACCTGTAAAATATCCGCACGAGCCTATATTATTAAACATAGTATCACCATGATGCAGTAGCAGCAGAGTACGTGTAATGGAAAAGACGAGCTGGAAAAGAAATGGAAAAGATCAGCAGCAGTTTTTGCATTTGCAACTGAATTCTTATCTGTTGGAAGTCCATTCTCCTATTAGTCATTTGGGATTTTAACTCTCACAAAATCAGGAAAAAAGCAATTTTTAAGAAATCACATCATTGGACGCGTTATCATTCTTAGAGATTAGTTAGTGCGAGATTATATTTGGGTCCAATCTGTCGCGCTCATCGGGTAGGGATCTTGGCAAAGCTAAAACTCGACATTGATACAAATTAGAGTTTTCCTTTTTGGAACGTCTTTCAATATTTATACACAGTATCGAATAGATAATTTAATCGTTGCCTGTAAACGCCCCATGAATAATGTATAATTTTGATCCTATTGGACAATTTCTTGCAAACCTTTTAATTAAACATCCCCACATGGCTGACTATGCCCATTGGGAGAATCTAATGGCTGCCATTTGACACATGCATGTTTAATGGAGGGTTCCTTAAGTCCCAGGTTGTGTGGCTATGTCCGATGCATGCTGGGAAATTTCACATCAATGCGAAACCCAACTTGCAACTTCTCCATTTGTTTTGGTGTTTTTTTAAACGGGCACTGAGTACCGGTTCAGATTGCAGATGAGTACCAAATATGTTTGGATTCAAACCCGAGGGATGAGCAGCTTGTTAGTTTGGCCGCTAATAAATGAGGTTGTTTTCGCAGAGTCTGGTGAGATTCAGGGCACTGACTGTAATTGAGGTGTAAGGTTTTTTTGTATACAGTGTTAAGGCTTGTGCAGGAAGGACTTTGAAACACAGAACGGATCAGGATGTAACAGAATGAAACGAGCAGTAGAAACTGAAGGGGGCAAGGGGAGGACACCAACAGCAGGGCTGAAGGACAAAACAGATGGAGACTTAGAGAAAAAAGTGATGTGGGTAAGAATGAGGGCTAGGGGAGGACACGGGGGGGGGGGGGGGCGGTGAACAATATGGATACAGAAGCAAACTCTCAATCATAGAAGTGGAAGGAAAGACTGGAAATGTGGAAAGAGGTGGGCTTGGGGAGGGTTAATTGGGGGTAGAAAATATTCTGGTTGTGAATGATAGATGATCTCAGATGGTGGTTAACAGCTGTCTTGAAGGCCTGGAAGAAAGAATTTGATTGAATAGACTGATATTGTTGTTGTTGTTGTATAGCTCCAGACAGTTCTCTCGAACAAGCCCGCGGCACAGAGACAGACAATTTATCTCGCAGGACCAACCCAGAGATCCCCCACATCGAGGATGATGTACCGCCGCCTTCACGAGAGAAAGAGAGAAAGAGAAAGAGAAAGAGAAAGAGAAAGAGAAAGAGATTGGGGGAGTCCAACCACCGCGAAGAAGCGTCCCCGATAGTTGTAGACTGAAGAAGTTGTTTCCACAGACGGGGGCACAAAAAGAAACGAATGAATGGAGGTGAGTAGTGATTCTGGATTCTGGGAGTTTCACCAGAAGGAGGATACTGGCAGACTGAGTGTGCCCTGCAGAAACCGTGGTAGGGGTGGGCGGCAGGGCATGGAGAGGGCAAAGGGTGCAAGCCTGAAAGGAGGCGGTAGAATACAGAAAGACCAGCGACATGTCTGTGACGTAAAAGTGATAGGCCAGATATTTCAATTATTTTGAAATAACTCAGGTTTTCAATCAGTAAGTAAACTCTGCTCTTGGTGTAGTTTGCATGGATTGAAATGCAAGTCTGAAATGTTTTGAAAGACACAGATGATCCACAAATTTATGATGGTTTCTTTTCAATGTTGGTTGGTAAGCAGTGGTCATTCATACGTTATATTTTGAGAGTCTTGTGGAACATGCTTTGCCCCAACAATATTATACTCTAGGTTGAGTCGAAGAGTTTTACTCTGATGCAATGTTACTTCAGAGCTTATTTGGGATAAGGACAGGTACCATGAAGATTTAAAGAGAACGGCTCTGTACTTGCATCAAATTGAGGCCTCGGCAACCATCAGTATGCACGCCGATCATGGAGTAAATGGTTTGAAGCACATTGAACTGCAGTGGATCAAAATCCTGGCAAATCAACCAGAAAGCCAAAGTGGCAATTGGAGGCATTTTAAGAGTCAAGTCTTTATCCAAAGGCCATAAATTCTCACGGAGCTGAGGGCAAAACTTTTGGAATTGTGCATCTCAATCAATGAGGAATTGCATTGTGAATGATTTCACTGGTCGGTTAGAGGAGGAAGTGCATGGACAAAGTGGTGGTCACATTGAGGATGTTGTTCCTCACGAATCAATCCCCAAAGAACATTGTTCGTATCCGACGAATGCATTTTTGCTGAACGTACGTTAAAACTTTTGGATCGTAACTGCAAATTTGTCGTCATTTTGTGGGCCAACCTGTACGGACCCTTATGCGGGTACCCTCTCAAGAACCTTATGGGTTGGCCTGTTTGGTGTTCCCATCTGAGAACACAGCTCATGATGCTGTGACCCCAGGTTCAACTCCAATTGATTGTTTCCATTTCCTATCTACCCACAAGGGCAAGTTCCAAGGGCCTGAGACAAAAGAGAAAAAACTGGGGCTTTCGGGGGCACATGTGAGGGGCATTAAAAAGTTTCAAGAGCTGCATTAAATAAGGTCAAGTTTGATGTTTTCTTTTGGTTTTTAATTTAAGTGACAGGTCAAGTTTGATGTATGAGAAGTTAGGAAACTATAAGGGATGATTGAAAGCTTTAACTTAATGATTTGTCAAAAAAACACACACACCTGGGAAGGTCCAAAAAGGAAGCCAGTCTCTCTTTGATCACAATTTTCTAACCTTCGACATTGGTCCTTGCACAATTGTAGCTTGGAACAGCTTACAACCAATTTCAGGCAGTGAGCCCGTGCAGTAGAAAATTGCCTTAGGAGAAACACGTAATGAGAAAAGTGAAGTGTCGTACGACTTGATCATGTGATAGATAAAACAGTTTTGTGATATAATTTGTGCTTGTTTCACCATTATATGGCTGAATAAACATTCGAGTGCATTACATCAAAGTTTAATTGAGGTCAGATTACAATCGACCAACTAAGATTACTCCGGGCCTGTCTGTTCCAGAGGGTGACACAGTTGGATTCAAACTCACCACCTTTTCCATTTCAATGAGACAACTCTGGCCATTAAAACAAGGGCATTGGAGGGACAAGTGAAGGTAAAGGCCATGGGAGATATGGCAGCTGGCTGCTCAGAGGGATAGGCCGAGGCTGTTAGCCTCCCAGCGACAGACAAATTAAATTTCACGTTTCACCAAAAATCCTGGCACTGCCAAAAGTAGGAACACTCACCGCATGTGGGATCTGAGCCTCCGAAGGCATGCCAGCCAAAAGAATGGCAGGAAGGTGAGGCAGAGGCAAAGGCAGTAAGGCACTTGAAATGCAAAAATAAGTGCCGAATGCAGTAAACATTGAAGTTGAAAGGTCAATTCCACAGGGGTATGTTGTCTGCCACGACGATTCGTACCAATGCGGGACTGTTCACCTTGCAGTTCAGTGGCAGTTCCAACAGCTGGCCGAAAGTGTTATTCTTCTTTCAATCAAGGTTTCACTGGGGCACCCTGTGCTGCTTAAACATTCAAACATCTCCCACCTTCTCATCATGTATTCCATTTTCAAGAATAAGATATTCTTCTTCTTGTGTATGCCTGCCAAAGTAATGACATAATTAGTCAGTGCTCACAGAACACTGGACCAGGAACAACATAAGGTTGCCATCTCCCACCCCAAGAACAAGATGACAACATGCCGGTTGAATAGACCTGGTTCATTTTGCAACGGTGTTTGATGTATAAGCTCAAGTAACACCAATAAATAATGCATTGATACTCAATCTTAGATCGCTAGTCAATTGACTGATTGATCAAATACATCCGGGAAAGACAAAAATGGTTGCACCACAGGCCCGTGCATTCAGATGATGGAAATGGTGGCGGAAAGCCTCGCATTCTGTATTCTCCTTTAACCAGGTAATTACTGCAGCAAAAGCAAAGGGTTCTGCCTGCCCGGCCATGAAACTCGAAGCAGAAAGCAGGTGTGGTTTCGCTGCACGATCCAAGCAGAGCATCTTATAATGACACCATCCATCTTGGCTCCGCCTGTCTTAGTAATAATATCCAAAACACCTCACAATGTTAAAGGTCACCTAAAAAAGCGAACAAAACATGGCCTATAAATCCTCTGTCAGACACTTTGTTCACTAAAATCCCTATACTTCAAGCAGTATACCAGATTATCCAACTTTTAAAGAAATATGTGGATTCATGGCAACAACAACAACAAAAAAACAAAAAAAAAACATTGCATATATTATACTGTATTGTGGATTTTTCAAGAGCCTTGATTATTATATAATGTGTGGGGATGTGAATAGCATGTAACTATTGTCATGTCCCTGGGATTAAGACCCCAAGAGGATGAATGGCCAAAACGAGCTTTACTCCAAGGCGTATACCCAACTTGGCGGTAGTGACACATGCGGAAGGTTCGAAGTCTTATCTGATCGGGAACACACGCAGGGGTTATCCGAACCCACAAACACAAAGACGGGACAGCAAAATCCACAATACAAGAAAAGTAAGATTTGACAAATAATGATTTAATGAAAATAAATGCAAATAACAATGAAAGGTGAGGTAAAAACGAAAATTCCTAATTGAGACATTTCCATTCAGACTCGTATACAAACAAGGGGAAAATGAAAGTAAAATAACCATCTTTAGAGGCCATTGCTCGCCACAGAGCGTAAACCATAAACTGGGCGTAATGCCTTAAAAATGCCTTAAAATGAAGACAAACACGGTCTTCGCCAACGGCGCGTTTTCAGTGACGTATGCGAGAATACGTTCCCTATCATGAATGATGGTCGATACCGTTGACCGTGGTAGCCCTAATGCATGCGCTATCACCGACACTTTTTCACCTTTTTCATACCCTTTAATCAGATTTAACTTATCTTCCATCGTAACCACATTACGCTTGGAAACACTAGCACTATCCTTCTTAGGACCCATGGCTAACACAGACACAATAAAGGAATAATCACAAAAATAACAGCGAAAGGCAAAGCAAGCACGCAACTGCAGCACAGGACAAAATGCATATGGCGTCGCCTTTGTTTTGAATGAGAACCAGCAGCTACACATACGTATACTGTATGTACATTTTAAAAATATTTTTTATGTGCTTTTTATTGTATTTTAAATTGTTTTTTTTAGCTTCTTTTATTGTTAATTTTTATGTACTATTTTATTTATTTTAAATATATTTTTAAGGAAAAATCAATTTTTTTCATGTCCTCCTATTATGATGTAGGAGTGACGTAAAGTCACACATAATGACGTTCGCTGAACTGAAATTTACTCTGGAAGAGTGGCGTAAAGTCGGATTTGACGTAGGTCGAAATGGCATAAAACAGAGTATTGCTGTATTCCAAAAATGTATAGTTTTGCTAATCTCCAAAATTTTTGAACGAAAAAACATGGTGAACCTGACTAATAGTCATGAATTAGCTTCCTTCACCTCGCTACTGGCAGTTTGTCCCACTCTTCTTGTGCAAACTGCTTCAGTTCTCCCAGATTTGAAGGGTGCCTTCTCCCAACTGCTGTTTTCAGATCTCCCTACAGGTGTTAAATGGGATATATATCTGGACTCATTGCTGGCCACTTCAGAACAGTCCAATGTTTTGTCTTGAACCATTCTTGGGTGCTTTTTTAAGTGTTTGGGGTCATTTTCCTGCTGTAAGACCCATGACCTTCGACGGAGACCCAGCTTTCTGACACTGGGTTGAACATTGCGCTCCAAAATGCCTTGGTAATCTCCTGATTTCATGATGCCATGCACACATTCAAGGCACCCAGTTCCAGAGGCAGCACAGCAACCCCAAAACATCACTGAACCTCCTCCATGTTTGACTGTAGGGAAGGTGTTCTTTTAATTTAAGGCTTCATTTTGTTTTCTGTAAACATAGAGATGATGTGCTTTACCAAAAATCTCTAATTTGGCCTCATCTGTCTACAGGACATTCTCCCAGAAGGATTTTTGCTTGTTCAGGTGTGTTTTGGACTAACTCCAGGTGGGCTTTCTTATGTCTCTCTCTCAGCGGTGGGATCCTCCTGGGTCTCCATAGAATCCCCTTTCATTGAGTTGGTGAGGGATCGTGCGAGTTGAAACTCTCGTACCTTGTGTCTGAAGGTCAGCTTGAATCTGTAATGCAGTTTATCGAGGTGCTTTCTCCACCATTTGAACAATCCTTCGCTGCCATCTTTGATCAAGTTTTCTCTTGCGGCCACACCCAGGGAGATTGACTACAGTGCCATGGGCCTTAAACTTCATGATAACATTGCGTATGGTGGACACAGGAACATCAAGGTCTCTGGATTTTAAATTGTCCATGCTTGGCTACTATCTTGTGTCTGACCTCCTCAGACAATTCTCTGGTTTTCTTTCTTTTCTCCATGCTCATTGCATTACACACAGTGACACAAAACAGCAGAATGACGCCTTTTCTCCATTCAAACTGGTTGAATGAGTGATTTTTATATTGCAGGTACCTGCAACTCACCACAGGTGAGTTCAATTCCAAAGTAAAGGAGAATCACCTGCTTGAAATCAAATTATTTCAAACAACTTCTAAAAGGTGCCAATAATATTGTCCGGCCCATTTTAGGATTTCTGTGCAGAATAAGCTAAGATTTAGTAATTTTTTCAGCTTTTTTGTTTTGTTCCGCTGCAAACCAATGAAATACACATGTGGATACCAAAATATTTTTTAATTTCACCAATTTTCTGGAAGAAATGGTGCATGCATTATTTGAAAAAGTGCAAGGGTGCCAATATTTTTGGCCACAACAGTATAAAAGGGAGCGGGAGAAAAGGGGGTCAGAGAGAGGGAAATACAACAACAGTAGGGAACATGGACATCAGGAGATCTGTGGAAGACAGAGGGCCATGGTGGGGTTCTTGGAATACAAAGATGGACAATACAGGGGCTGTCAGGAAAGAAAACAGGGAATTTGAAGGAGGTGGGTTTTGGGTGTATTAACCAGGGTAGAAAACTTCAAGGCTTTGGATGGGGGAAGATATGAGATGGTGGTGAACAGCTGTTTTAAAGACCTTGATGGAAGAGTTCGATTGAAGAGAAAGTGAGAGTTTGTTCCAGACGCAGGAAAAAAGAGGAATGAAAGAGTGAAGGTGAGCAGAGAGTCTTGATTTTGGCAGTTCCACCAGAAGAGGGTTGCTGGCCGATCTTTTGCAACCTGTAGGAATATTTGGGGGACAGAGCACAGACAGAGCTGGGGGAGCAAGGCTGGAGAGGAGTCAGTAGAAGACAGAAAGACCACCAACCTGCCTGCGGTGAGTGAGTGAAAGGCCCTCAGAATCAGCTTCATCGTGGGACGTACCAATGATTCTAAAAGCCTTGGTTTCTACAGTGTGAAGCCCAGCTAGGTATGAGGCAGGAGCACCAGCCCAGAGAGAGAGCAGTGCTCCATCAAGCTGCAAATGAAAGCTTTGTATGTTGTGAGAAGCTCAACAGTGCCAAGAAAGGACTTCGCATGACGGAGAATGCCCAAACGGCGACTGCCTTTGTAGGCCAGCTCGGAAATAAAATATGGCTTTCCCAGGAAAGATCATGGCAGATAGTGAGACCCAAAAGCTTGAGTGATATACTGTAACTTATACGAGAGGATTGTTGAGAAAGTAGATGGGAGGGTTTTCCAGATGGTCTTTTTGGATAGACAATGTGAGAGTGTGAGATTTGTCAGGATTGAAAGACATGTTTCACGTGCTTGACCGGTTTGTGATTTTATCCGGGTCTGCAGAGAGTGAAGAGGCTTCTGCCTGCCGATCTGAGGGATGAGAGATGGAGCGCCAAAGAATGGAGTCATCAGTAAAAAGATAAAGAAGATTTTCCAGAGAGGCGGAGAGATCATTGATTAAGATTAGAAAAAGCACAGGGCCCAGAACACTGCCTTGAGGAACTCCAGCCTGGACAGGAAGAGAAGATGAGAGGATTCCATTTAGAGCAACACATTGACTATGACAGGAGCGGAAGTACATGAGCCATGAGTAGAGATTTCCATGGATACCATAGGAGGAGAGTTTGGTGATCAGGGCAGCGTGTCAGACTATCGAAGGCATGAGATATGTCCAGGGAGATGTCTCCGATTTCCTGTCCGGTGTTGAGGTCTTTCATCCATTGTTGACACAGCAGAAGCAGCATGTCTGGAGTAGAGTGGCCTAGTCTGAACCCAAATTGATGATCTGAGATCAAGCCATTGGAGATTGGAGAAGAGGAAATTAAAGTGACTAGGGCATGCCCGTACTATATCTATATCTAAAATTATATCCCCCCCCTCTATTTACATGAAATGGTTTGGTCCAAAGCGAACGGCTTGCGAGTGGTGACAATCCCCCCCCTCTATTTACATGCAATGGTTTGGTCCAAAGCGAACGGCTTCCGGAGTTTGGTAAAGAAATCGCCATCGCGTGCACAAACGCGCAGGAAAGCGAATGAATCGCAAATTCGTTTTTATTAGTTGTAAAACATAGTTTAACGCCAACATAGTTTGCAAACGTGAAATAAATGAATACGCTCTCAAATGTGCCATCCGAGGCAGAGTGTGCCCGCCACGTTCGGCACACGCGATCGTTCGCTGCTCTCTGATTGGTTGAATCGTTTTTTGGACATAGCTCGGTAAGTAATTGTCCGATTAATATGAAACCTTGAAAAGGCACATCCTCGGGTCCCCAGCAATATACCTGGCAAGTTAAAAGTATATCGGACCCGTGGTTGTCGAGAAACAGCGGTCACAGACAAACGTACAGACGTACAGACAGACAGACAGAGATTACTGGAATTATAGATAGATGATGGATTCCATGACCTTGCTGATGATTGGGAGCAGGCTGATTGGTCTGTAGTTACAACGATCTGTCTTTGCACCTTTTTGTGTAAAGCGGTAATGTTGGCTGATTTCAAAACAAATGGAAGATGACCTTGAGCAAAAGAGAGCAAATGAAAGAGATTTATTTGCATATATGTTTTACTATTGTAAAACAATAGCACTTTTATGTTCAGTCCCCTCATTTTAGTTAAGCATAAGTATTGGAACAGACGAACTTAAAATAACTTAAAGTAGTATAATCGTGAGTATTTGGTTGCACTAGCGTGACTAGGCGTGCTCCCGCACCTCACCACACGTCGTTTCAGAGGGGTAGGCATCTTTGACCATGTCTGCTTTCTCAAGTAGTGAGGGATGGCGGGAATGGTGGGTGGGGGTTAGTGGTGGTGATAGTGGATTGGGGATCGTGGGTGAAAGTGGGGGAATGGTGGAGGTGGGATGGGTGGATGGTGATGGGGGGATGGTGGGGGAGAGCATCCAAAATTTGGTCTTCAGGGATTTTGGGTCTTCAGGGTATTTGGGTCTTTTGGGCCTTTAGGTTATTTTGGGTCTTTGGGGTCTTTTGGGTCCTCTGGGTCTTTAAGGGTCTTTTGGATCTTCGGGGTGTTTTGGTATTCAGGGTATTTTAAGTCTTCTGGGTCTTTATGGGTATTTTTGGTATCTGTGATATTTTGGGTCTTCAGGGTCTTTAAAGATCTTCAGGGTCTTTTCAGTATTTTTGGGTCTTTGGGGCCATTTGGGTCTTCAGGGTCTTTTGGATCCTCTTGGCCTTTAAGGCTTTTTGGGGTCTTTGGGATCTTTAGGGTCTTTTAGGTTTTTGGGGTCTTCAGGGGCTTTTGGGTCTTTTGGTTCCTCTGGGTCTTTAAGGGTCTTTGGGTTCTTTGGGGTCTTCAGGGGTGTTTTGGGTCTTCAGCGTGTTTTGGGTCTTCAGGGTCTTTGGGGTGTTTTGGGTATTTGGGGTCTTCTGAGTCTTTTGGATCTTCAGGGTGTTTTGGGTCTTTGGGGCCATTTGGATCTTCAGGGTCTTTTGGATCCTCTGGGCATTTTAGGGTATTTTGGGTCTTTGTTTTTTGGGGGGGTATTCTGGGTCTTTGGGGTCTTTTGTCTCTTCAGGGTCTTTTGGGTTTTCAGGGTGTTCTGGGCCCTGTCTCTCATCCCTCTGAAACAACGTTTTGGGTCTCTTGTGTGTTTTGGGTCTGTAGTTATAAGGATCTGTTTTTGCACCTTTATGTGTAAAGCGGTAATGTTGGATGATTTCCAAGCAGATGGAAGCAGATGGACCTTGAGCAAAAGAGAGCAAATGAAAGAGATTTATTTATACACTAGCGCTCAAGCGTTGTTGCTTGCTTGAGCGATGTTGCTCAAGCGAAAACGAAATATTAACATTTGAAATGAGGGCAAATATAAGGGAAAAGCAATTACATCCAAATCAGAATCCATCAAAAAGTCAAATCATTATTTTACCTTTTCTTGTGATTGTTTTGTATTTATTTATTTATGCGAATGTGTACTTGTGTATATATATGTATATGTGTATATATATATATATATATATATATATATATATATATATATATGTATATATATATATATATATATATATATATATATATATATATATATATATATATATATATATATATATATATATATATATAACTGTCTTTAATGAAAAAGGTTGAGGCACTACAGAGCGATTTTTTAAAAATCCAAAATAACGAACTTTTTTTTTTTTTTGCCTATAAACACTCCCAAGGAGTCACTGATGAACCTCTGAAAGTTTGACAAAGATCCATTCAGCCATATCTGAGAAAAATGGTGACAGACAGACAAACGGCTCTCTTATATAGTAGACTAGCAGGAGTACCCAGCGTTGCAGGGCAGGTGGGGGGGGGGGGGGGCGGAGAGGGGGGAAGAGAGAGGAGAGGGTAGGGTGAGGAAGGGAGTGGGGAGAGTGGAAGAGGGTTCATCACCTTTTCGTTGAATATATGGTGGTGAATGTGCCGTTCATCACGTTTCTGAGTTAAGTGTGATGACGATCAGGAAGAGGAAGAAGCCTTACTACCAACTTCGTACACTTCTGGGAATTGTTTGATTTATTTGTGTTCAAATGTCTGGTGATTGTTTTGTATTTATTTATGCAAATGTGTGCTTGTATATAACTTTCATTAATTTTAAAAGGCTTAAGCACTGTTGATTGATTTATTTTTTTTTATCCAAAAAAACCAACTTTTTTATTTCAGAATTTATTTATTTTTGCCTAAAACACTCCCAGGCAATCACTGATGAACCTCTGAAAGTTTGACGAAGATCCGTTTGGCCATCTCTGAGAAAAATGGCGACACACAGACAGACACACAGCTCTCTTATATAGTAGATATCTATACTACTGTGTTCAAAAAGTATCCGACCTTTATTTTTCGTGCGTAAAAAAAAAGAAGCTAGGGAGGCATTGATTGGTGCACGTATGTAGGCGATCCTAATGCGCACGCGTGAATTTTTTCCCACCTGCAGAAGCTGTCATTCGACGGCAGACCGCCGATGAGTGAGGAAATGTAAGTGAGCGCCGTCGGATTTTCGTTTTTGACAAAATGACGGCAAAACTTGAACAACGCTACTGCATCAAATTTTTTTTTATTTTTTATTTTTTTATTTGTATACAAGATCGAGGCTCGTGAAAGAGCGAACATTAATCACACAGAAAGACAAACCGACACATAAAACATATAACATCGGGAGCGGTAGACAAGATGGGGAGAGAGGGGGAAGGACACAAACACAACATTTGAGAGCAGGGACCGAGAGACATGGAGACATCGAGAGATCTGAGAGAGGGCGAGGGCTTTGGGGGGGGGGGCATGGGAAGGGGGCGGTAGGAGAGGTATAAAACATATGGACACTGCCAGGACTTCCAGGAAAGAAGTTGGAATTTCAAACAAGGTGGATCTGGGGTGAATTAGCGGGGGTAGAAAAGCTCAAGGTTTTGGATGGGGGAAGATAAGAGATGGTGGTGAACAGCTGTTTTAAAGACCTGGAGGGAGGAGTGGGATTGAAGGGAGTGAGGGAGTTTGTTCCAGAGGCGGGAGAAAAGAGGAATGAAAGAGTGAAGGTGAGCAGAGAGCCGAGCTTTCGGCAGTTTAACCATCAGAGGGTTGCTGGCAGATCTTGTGCGACCTGTAGGAATATTTGGGGGACAGAGCACAGAGAGAGCTGGGGGTGCAAGGCCGGAGAGGAGTCGGTAGAAGACAGAAAGACCACCTACCTGCCTGCGGTGAGTGAGTGAAAGGCCCTCAGAGATAGCTTCATCGCGGGAGATTCCAATAATTCTGAAAGCTTTGGTTTCAACAGCGTGAAGCCGAGCTAGGTGTGAGGCAGGAGCACCGGCCCATAGGGGAGAACAGTATTCCATTGAGCTGCGGATGAAAGCCTTGTATGTGGTGAGGAGCTCAGGTGTGCCGAGGAAGGACTTCGCACGACGGAGGATGCCCAGTCGGCGACTGGCTTTGGAGGCCAGCTTGGAAATGTGGTTTTCCCAAGAAAGATCATGGCAGATAGTGAGACCCAAAATCTTGAGCGACAGAACTTCTTGGAGAGGATTGTTGAGAAAGTAGATGGGAGGGTTGTCCAGTCGATCTTTTCGGAGAGACATAGTAAGAGTGTGAGATTTGTCAGGATTGAAAGACATGTTCCACTTCTTTGACCAGTCTGTGATTTTGTCCAGGTCTTCAGAGAGTGAGGAGGCAGCAGACTGCCGATCTGAGGGAAGAGGAATGGAGCGGCAGAGAGTGGAGTCATCAGCAAAGAGATAGAGAGGATTTTCGAGAGAGTCAGAGAGATCATTGATGAAGACCAGAAAAAGCACGGGGCCCAGAACACTGCCTTGGGGAACTCCAGCCTGAACAGGAAGAGGAGATGAGAGAAACCCATTCAGGGCCACACGTTGACGACGACTAGAGAGGAAGTCCGCCAGCCATGCGTGGAGATTTCCATGGATACCAAAGGAGGAGAGTTTGGTGAGCAGAGCGGGGTGCCAGACCGTGTCGAAGGCACGTGATATGTCGAGGGAGACAGCTCTAATTTCCTGTTTGGCATTGAGGACCTCCATCCATTGTTGAGACAGCAGAAGCAGCATGTCCAGAGTAGAGTGACCTGGTCTGAAACCAAATTGATGATCAGAGATCAAGCCATTGGAGAAGAGGAAAGATTTCATATCCGAAGCAATGATGGATTCCATGACTTTGCTGATAATTGGGAGAAGGCTGATTGGTCTGTAGTTGCTAGGATCTGTTTTTGCACCTTTTTTGTGCAAAGCGGTGATGTTGGCTGATTTCCAAGCAGATGGCAGTTGACCTTGAGCAAAAGAGAGGGTGAAGAGAACAGAGATAGGGGGAGATAGAGCAGCAGAGCAGGATTTTAGGACCCGTGGGCTGATGCCGTCGGGTCCAGTTGCAGAATCAGAGTCGAGGGTTGACAGAAACTTTTCCACCTTGTCAGGAGGAAAGGACACGGAGTCCAGGAGCAGCAGGGTACGACTGGGTATGGTGGGTACAGAGAGGGATGGGTTTGGGACACACGATTTAGAGGCAAACACAGAGTTGAGGCATTCAGCTTTTTCACGTGCGGAGTCAGCTGTGTAGCCGTTTGAGGTAAGGGAGGGGATGGAGGGGGAACAAACACCAGAAACGGATTTGACCAGACGCCACCAGGATTTGGAAGAGGGAGACAGATAAGAGAGTTCGGTCTTGAGAACGGAGAGATATTGTTTCCTGGCTCTCCTGAGGGTGGACACACACTTGTTTCGGGCTTTGTGAAAGGAAATGAGATTTCCTTCCGTTGGATTTGCTTTCCAGGAGACGAAGGCAAGTTGTTTCTGGGCAACAGCCTCACCACAAGATTCCGTGTACCATGGACGGGAGGAAGGGTATGACAACTGAAGACGAGATGGGATAAATCTGTGCATGAGAGAGAGCAATTTACTTTGGAAGAATTCCCAGGATGAGTTGATGTCAGAGGTGGTAGAGATGGGGGACCAGTCCAGATGATTGATGGCTGCTTGAAGACCGTGCCAGTTGGCCTGAGTGAAATGCCAGACTCGTCGACGCTGAGCAGGCTCCCTGAGGATGGTCAGAGAGATGTCCACTTTAACAAGGACATGATCAGATGATCCGATCGGAGCAGAAGAAGAGCAGCAGACATTTTCAGGGAAGTTAGTCATAACCAAGTCCAGAAGAGAAGATGTTCCGTTGACTGAGATCCGGGTCGGGAAATTGACAGATTGTGTCAGTCCCAGTGAGTCGCAGAAGTCCTTTGCTGAAGAGCCATGGCTGGTGAGAGAGGTACCCACACCCAGCCAACTGGCATGGTGACAATTGAAATCACCACATATGAGGAAGAGAGAGTTGGGATGAGTAGATAGAAGTTGGTCCATATCATCAGACAGCGAGATGTAGATGGAGTCATCACTGTTTGGTGGACGGTACAACACACATATGAACAAGAAGTGGGAGCGAAGGGGAAGCCGTAGCCAGAGGTATTCCTGGGGGTGAGGTGGAGAGAGTGCAGTGCAGGGCGAGTGAGGAAGAGAGTTTTTGATAAAGATAGCAACCCCGCCTCCAGGACGAGGCTCAGGTCTATCATACCAGAGGAGGGAGTAGCCCGGGAGAGATACTATGGAATCAGAGACATCATAAAGGAGGAAAGTTTCTGTTAAGCAGATCACGTCTGGTTTGACAGAAGCAACCTGTATGGAGAGATCAGTTAAGTTTGAACGAAGGCCCCGGATGTTTGAGGTCCATACCGTTAATGAAGAGGAAGGGGGAGCATCAGATACAGAACAGGGGGGAGGAGGGGTAGGGTAAGATGTGGAAGAGGTGGAAGAGATAGGGAGAGCTGTTGAAGGTGTGTCAGAGATTTCAGAATAGCTCGGAGAAAGGGAAGGATGGGGCGGACAAAAGATTTGATGGTGATTGGGTGAGCCACAATGAGGTGTTATTTGAGGAGGGGGAAGAGCGAGGCAGAAGGTTGGGGGAGATGGAGGTGAGAGTTTGAAGGGGGAAGAAGCGGGGAGGACGCTTTGAGGAGGGGGAGTGAGAGGGGGGAAATTGAGAAGCAATGAGGGTGGGGAGATTTGAAGGGGAGGGGTGAGGGGGGAGTTTGGGAGGGAAGGGACAAGGGGAGGGATTTGAAAGGGATGGGATATGGGGGAGATTTGGAGGGGAGGGGCGAGGCAGGAGTCTAGGAGGGGAGGGGCGAGGGGGCGTCTTGGCGGGGAGGGGTGAGGGGGTAGTTTAGGAGGGAGGGGGCAAAGGGGGAGATTTGAAAGGGATGGGTGATGGGGAAGATTTGGAGGGGAGGGGTGATGGGGAAGATTTGGAGGGGAGGGGTTATGGGGAAGATTTGGAGGGGAGGGGTGAGATTGGATTTTTGAAAGTGTACGATTTATGGGAAACGAACATTTATTGCAAAATGAGTTTCTTGTGACCTTCGAGTTAAAAATACGTTTAAGGACGCTGGATGGAGGATGGAGTGCAGGAGAGTTTAGGGAATGTAGAAAAAAGGCACTATAGGAGATGGATATTTTTTTTGGGATGAATTGATTTGGTGAGCAAGGCGAAAGCAGCCTTTTAAAGAAGAAGAAGAAAAAGGTGTTATAAAATATGACGGAATACATAACTTGAGGGGAAAGTGTAAACATTGAAGGTTAATGAGTGAAAACTATCTGGGGAAATGGGGGAGAAACACGTGGTCGAAGAACGAACGAACGAATAAGAATGAATAAACGAATGAGAACAGAGAAGGAAATGTTTTTTTTTTTTTTGTTTTTTTTGAGTTGAGATTTACACAAGGAAGTAGGCTATGGGTGAAAAGCCTGGGAATACAGAGAACGAAAGTTATTGGATCACAAACGACGGACCGCTGAGAGAAAAACAAAGCCTCAAGGTTGTACAGTGCACACTGTACAAGGCCTCAAGACACGACACGGCAAACAGACGATCAATTTATGAAAGATAAACACCGAGAAACAACCAAAGTTGCACACAATAACTTCACACACCGAAAGATAAATACAGTTTCGACAAAATACAATTGTGAACAGACTTAACTTCGAAAAACGTGGAGACCGTGTGGAGCTTCGAAAATCCCTCCCACCGTCTCCGAGATCTCGCGAGATCTCTCAATTTGTGTAAAGCTTGGCGATTCCCAAGTGGAAACGATCCGCAAGATTCAACACCGTTCATTCCATTATGAAGGAGGATTTGGGCTTCAGGAGAATCTCAGCGAAGTTCGTACCAAAGCTGCTAACGATTGAGCAGAAGCAACTCCGTTTGGAGATCGCACAGGACATGCTGGAGACTGTGAATAGCGATCCCAGCTTCCTCAACACAGTGATCACTGGCGATGAGTCCTGGGTTTATGGGTACGACCCAGAAACCAAGTTGCAGTCATCACAATGGAAGCATCCAACATCGCCAAGCTTTACACAAAATTTGATGCAGTAGCGTTGTTCAAGTTTTTCCGTCATTTTGTCAAAAATGAAAATCCGACGGCGCTCACTTAATTTCCTCACTCATCGGCGGTCTGCCGTCGAATGACAGCTTCTGCAGGTGGGAAAAAATTCACGCGTGCGCATTAGGATCGCCTACATACGTGCACCAATCAACGCCTCCCTAGCTTCTTTTTTTTTACGCACGAAAAATAAAGGTCGGATACTTTTTGAACACACTACGTATATATATTCTCCGTAGGTGATTCTGTCTGTCTGTCTGTCTGTCTGTCTGGGGGAGTGGCTACACCCGGTCTGGGAGGGGTTTAAAAAACAAATATCCACCATTTTGTTGACTCGCATAGCTTTGAGGCCTCTTTTGTTAGGCCAATGGTGTCTTGCTCTCTCTCACAGTTTTATTTCAACTCTAATTCGATATCTCATTTCATTTTTATCAGTCGCTAACATGGTTTTAGACTCGGTTGAAAAAAAAACGGGCATAAAATTCAATGAAAGTTACCATTTATAGAACAAAATGCATTTTCAAAGGCCTGTAACATAAAAGCCATTCATTGAGTCCGAGTCACCCTCACGATTTTATCGCGACTCAAATTCACCATCTGATTTCATTTATATCGATGGTTTAAACTCGGTTTCAGCAATAATTGAGAAAATAAACGCACACACGGGAATCGGGAAATTGCCGAGATATACACAAAGAATTAAGTTAAGCACCCCCCCCCCGTTTTTTTACAACCTCGCACATTACAAGTTTGTTGTCGTCAAAACAGTGTAATATACCCATGATATTGCTATATTTTCTGGAGAAGTGATATTATGGTCACATAAAAACATAACAATCATGCCGTTTTCAATATTTTATTCTGAATAATTAAAGGTGAAATTTTTTGGGAATTTTAGGCATATTTGCACCTCAATTTAAGTATGGAGCTATAGGTCCATCACGGACAGTGTGGATGACGTTTATGTTTTCTAACGTACAGTCATTGTTCTGAGAAGACCTCTAGTGCATTTACAGAAATTCACGACCACGTGGATGATAACACGTGCTGCACGAGCGATGGGCGTCACAGATGAGTGCACTCATCTGCATTTCATCAATGGATAATTGCTAATGTCATACCAATCATTATTTGATCTCACATACCTTAGAATATATGCCAATGTATACATATACACAAAGAATATATATTAGGGGGTGCTTACCTTAATTCGTTGTGTAGGGGTGCTTAACTTAATTCTTTGTGTATATATTAAATAATCGCGGCTTTCCATGACTCAATATATCTTACACCGCCCAAGATGACACAGATAGGAAAATGCCGAGATATATTAAATAATCGTAGCTTTTCACGCCTCGATATATCTTACACCGCCCAACATGACACAGACGGGAAAATGCCGAGATATATTAAATAATCGTGGCTTTTCACGACTCGATATATCTTACACCACCCAAGATGACACAGACGGGAAAATGCCCAGATATATTAAATAATCGTGGCTTTTCACGACTCGATATATCTTACACCTCCCAAGATGACACAGATGGGAAAATGCCGAGATATCTATATATACGTTTATAGAACGAAATGCATTTTCGAAGGCCTGTAACATAAAGTTCATTCAGGCTCCCTCACGGCTTTATCTCGACTGTAATTCACCATCACAGTTGCTGGGATAGTTCAAGTCTCAGTTGCAGTTAAAGTTTAGAAAATCGGCGAAATGTATTCCAACAGCCGTTTTGAATGTGTCGACTGGTTGGATGAGATGTGGGCACAGGGAAGGAGAGAGGGGAATGAGAGAGAGGAATGAGAGATGGGAATGGGAGATGGGAAGGAGAGGAGAGAACGTTCCCAGGACTTCGTTATTTATATTATTACTGAGTAAAAGTACAGCGACTGAATACTGAAGTTCGGGATCAAACCGAAGTCTAATTATATATTTACATATTCTTGGAGTGTATATACAGTGTTTGTTTAAAGCGAGTCCACTCTTTTCCAACCATGGAATTAGACAATACAGTACAATCCAGTAGTCAATTAGGAATTAGATAATTAGACAATACAATACAGGGGAGGGGGGGGGGGGGAGGGGAAGCCCGCTTGGAGTTTGCAAAAAAGCACCTAAAGGACTCTCAGACTGTGAGAAACAAGATTTTGTGGGCTTTCATGTGTCTTTCACTGAGGAGAGGCTTCCGTCTGGCCACTCTGCCATAAAGCCCAGATCGGTGCAGTGTTGCAGTGATGGTTGTCCTTCTGGAAGTTTCTCCTATCTCCACACAGGATCTCTGGAGCTCAGCCAGAGTGACCATCCGGTTCTTGGTCACCTGTCTTACCAAGGCCCTTCTCCCCCGATTGCTCAGTTTTGCCGGGCGGCCAGCTCTAGGAAGAGTCCTGGTTGTTCCAAACTTCTTCCATTTAAGAATTATGGAGGCCACTGTGCTCTTGTGAACCTTCAATGCAGCAGAAATTTTTTTGTAGGCTTCCCCAGATCTGTGCCTCGACACAATCCTGTCTCTGAGCTCTGCAGGCAGTTCCTTCGACCTCATGGCTTGTTTTTGCTCTGCTATGCATTGTCAGCTGTGAGACTCTATATAGACAGGTGTGTGCCTGTCCAAATCATGTCCAAACAATTGAATTTACCACAGGTGGACTACAATCAAGGTGTAGAAACATCTCAAAGATGATCAAGAGAAATGGGAGGCACCTGAGCTAAATTTCAAGTGTCATAGCAAAGGGTCTGAATACTTATGTCAATGTGATATTTCAGTTTTTTATTTTAAATAAATTTGCAAAACTTTCTAAAATCCTGTTTTCTCTTTGTCATTATGGGGTATTTAGTGTAAATTGATGAGGGAAAAAATGAATTTAAACGATTTCAGCATAAGGCTGCAACATAACAAAATGTGAAAGAAGTGAAGGGGTCTGAATACTTTCTGAATGCACTGTATATATATATATATAAAGCTCAGTTTACTTTTTGCTCCACCAAATAATAGCGAAACGGAGTTGAGTAAAAGGGTGAAATTCTACAGATGCTGTGATAAATAACTACCTCTGTTGGTTTGAATGTTTGAAAGAGAATAGACGTCTGGATCAATTTTTGAATTGATCCAAAATCCCGATTTATATACAAGTATATATAAACGCGAGTTGGCTGTGTGTGTGTGTCCGCGTTTTATTCAGAGATGGCTGAACGGATCTTCATCAAACTTTCAGAGGTTCATCAGTGAGTGCATGGGAGTGTTCTCGGCAAATAAACAAACAAAAAAAAAATTGGAAAAAAAAAGTTCGTTTTTTTGGAGTAAAAAAAAATATATATATATCGCTCGATAGTGCCGAAGCCTTTTTAAATTAATGACAGTTATACACAAGTACACATTCGCATAAATAAATGCAAAACAATTACCAGACATCTGAATACAAATAAATCAAACAATTCCGGGAGTGTACGAATTTGGTAGTACGGCTTCTTCTTCTTCCTGATCGGCATCACCCTTAACCCAGAAACGTGAGCCACATTCTCTCAGAAACGTGAGCCACTCCCCTTCCCCTCTTGCCTCCCCCCTCGCCTCCACTTCCCCCCCCCCCCTCCACTCCACCTTCCCACCCCCCCCCTCCACTCCACCTTCCCACCCCCCCCTCGGCAACGCCGGGTACTTCTGCTAGTATATATATAGGGAAAATGGCCTTAAAATGCATGTTGTTTGTTGTTGTATATATATGTATATATATAATATATGTACATAAGTTCAAAACACACCTGGTCACAAGTGTGCCGCACTGACCGTGTCCTCAGTCGAGGTCCTCAACATCATCCCGTTTCGGCCCTTCAACCTCGATACGGTCAGCTAAGGTGGGCCAGCAGGGGCACATACACATCCACATGCAGCAACTACACCTGGATGCGTACATACCCCCACCCCCAGCCAGTGCGAACGCAGACTACAACAACAACAACACCTCCGCATCCCGAATCCACAGCACCAAACAAACACGGTGGAACACTCAAACACCCACCTTTATACCCTTCACCACTCACCAACAAAACACACAAGATCATTCACACACCCATACACACACACACACACACACACACACACACACACACACACACACACACACACACACACACACACACACACACACACACACAATATATTCCTCTATAGTTGTTGATTTAAAAAACCAAAACGTATAGATTCATAAATACACATACACACAAACAAACACACTCGTTACTAAAAATTAAGCGACAACTTATAAAAAGTGAAATAAATGGTGGATTAACAGTTCAGCAATTCCTGAGTCCTATGCATACCACACCGTGGGTATTGCGGGGAAGACTCCGATCTGGAAATTGAACAAACATTGTCACGTGACGATGATCCTCTCCTGAATAGAGCAATCCCGGAAATCTGCAGTGCATGTCTGCCCACGACTCACGTCAGCACCCTCTATAAATGGGCTACCCATGTGGTCCAAGTCTGTTTAGGAATGGCTAGGCATCATTTAACACCAAATGAGTTTGTTCACGCCATAGGAATGGTTCAAGGGACGATGACTCAGACTGCGTTGCTTCCCAGTACAATGTTCATCACAGTTTCCTTTCCAAGGCATTCACAAGGTATCGTCAGACCAGACAGTTCACAGAGACCTCGTTCAGGACGCTCAAGAGTTACACCTCCTCATGGGGATCGTTATATTGTCCCCCTTGCTAGGATGAACTGCTTTTCAACAGCATGGTATCTCCAGAATGACCTACAATGAGGAATCAACCATCAAAATTTGCAAACAAATACAGTTCAAGCTTCAATGGCAGTGGTAAAAGGTCCAGAACACCACTGATCCACATCCGTATGACACAGCACCAGAAACAGAATCAAATTCAATGGTCGACACAACATCACAACAGCCTTTCTGGTCTTGCAACCTCTGCTCTTTCTGTGTTTTGTCCTCCGCAACCTCTTCCAGGTTTCTACAGGGTGCATGTGGTCCACCATTAACCACCTTCTGGTGAAATTCCCAAAATCCCGAATCAATGCTCACCTCAACTCATTTGTTCTTCTTTTTCCCCACCTGTAGAAACAACTTCCACATTATCTTCAATGTCATTCTTTCTTCCAGGTCTTCAAGACAGCTGTTCACCACCATCTCAGATCATCCCCCCTCCAAAACCATGATCTTTTCTTCCCCCATTAACACCGTTATGCCCAAACCCCCATATTTTCAAATTTCCTGAGAATTTGCTTCTGTATCCATGTTGTCAATCCCTTGCATCCTCCCCTAGCCCTCATTCTTCCCCAAATCCCTTATTTCTCCAAGTCTCCCTCTGTTTTGGCACTTGTTCCTGCCATTGGTGTGTTTCACCTCTTTGTACTGTTCCTTTTACTCTATTATGTCCTGATCCTTCTATGTTCTAGCTGTTCCATCGGCCTCCTCAACCATCCTTGACCATGTTGTGGAACGTCGGCCGAGGCCTTCTCTTTTTCTTTTTTTTCCACTCTGTGCGCGTACTCAATACCCATGGATTTTTTTTTTAAACAAAGTTACACGATGATTGAATAGAAAATGTGGCCGGCGTTCCTAAAAGCCTGTTTTCTGAAGGTATGGGTTGCAGGAATTTTCACGGATCAGGAATAAATTGCCTCAACGTCGCTTCGCTCGGCCTATGGTACGAGGCCAACTTCAATGCCAATGGTATGAGGGCAAGAAGATCACTGATCCACACTCCGATAACACAACGCCATCAGCAGAAGTGCATGCAATGGGCAACGCAACATCACATGATTGGTGAATCAATAACACAACCTTATTTTCACCAACACGTTTATATTGCACCGAGACTGCACTGATTGCAGGCCATGATAGTCCACAGACGATGCGGGGAGTCATTTGCTGATTGTGCAGCACAGAATACAGAATGATCCGTTTGGTGAGTGTTGCCTTGTTCTATGGGCTTGGATTCAAGTTGACAAAAACTGAACATGTCATTGGGAGAGGTGTTATGACTGGTGTCAAAGAGAGAGAACTTCAATGGAGGAGGCCATTCGCCCCATTAAGGTGCAATGGTTGCTAACTTACAGTTTTTTTTTGTCCCTGTTCTATTCTCTGTAAATGTTGAGCATCAAGCAAGGAAGCAGAACTGCCATTTTGAAATTCTTTGGAATGACTCGGCTGGGGTTTGACCCACCGATCTCCCAGACTCAGAGCACATGGATTTGGAGTTTTTTCCAGGATGGTGGCGATAAATCACTTACTCTTCGTAAAGGACACCAGATTATCTACGTCCACCAACTAATGCCAACAGACCGGACACCCAGCTCAGCATCCATCCGTTGGAGGGCACACATATCGATTCATCGTCCTGCCTAAAAAAAACACCAGGATAACAATATGTAACCCAGGTTAGACACCGGAAAGGCATGTGTGCATACCTCTAGGCCATCCTGCCAGACATTAAAAAAAGAACACAAGCTTCAAAACTTGTGTTGCTTTAATGCTTTTTGGTTCTACAAGTTTAGAACAGTTTTTAGGACACTAAGTCTCACCCCTTACCCCCATCCTTTAAAAACCCTGGATGTGCCTCAGTTGGATCATTTGCCGGAATATATCACTAGTTGCAACTGCTTCCGAAGGTTTACAAAGGATGCCTTGGAATAGCTTCAGATGGGACAGTGGGATTGATCTTCCCACCAAAGAACAGGCAAAAACATACGGCTCAGATTTGATCACACAACCGACATAGCTACCATAACAACCTTTAAATTATGCACAAGCCCACTCACTGGCTCATTTGAAACACTTGAGATTCGTAAAAATACAAAAATCTTGACAAGGATGTTGTGATGCTCGATGCTCGATGTGACCTTCGATGCTCCAACTCCTTTTATGTTCTTCGTCTTAGATCATTTGAAGCTTTCGGCATTTTGCATCGTATGCGTTTCAGGAACTTCAAACCCTTTCAGAAATCGAATCGACCTACGCAGCCGCAGACTCAACTAGAGCGGCACTCAGTAGAGAGCATACCTCCGCCTGGTTGGCCATATCACTCAAGGTGAAGAATCAAAATTTCGTCAAAAATTAAATAATTCTCATATCCAAATCCATATTCAGATCTTCACAAAAATCGAATCGATTCTTCCTTGTCACACACACAACCTCTCCACTAAGTTTCGTCTAAATCCCTGCATAAATTTTTGAGATATCCCGCTATGTATCGTTTTTGTCCCTATCTCCCAATAGTGAAGATTCACTTAAGAAATTAAATAATTATCATATCCGAATCCATATACAGATCTTCACCAAAATCGAATCTATTTGTCCTTTTCAGACACCCAACCTGTCCACCAAGTTTCGTCCAAATCCGTCCACAACTTTATGAGATATCCTGCTATGTATCGTTTTTGGCCCGATCTCCCAATGGTGAAGAATCACTTTAAAATTTCTAGTAGCCGGATCCAAATCCGGATCTTCACCAAAATCATATCATTTCGTCCTCGTCACATACGCTACATCTCTGCCAACTTTCGTCCGAATCCGTCCACAACATTTTGAGATATTTTGTTAACAAACAAACACACAGACATACAAAGAAGAAGAAGAACCACCTTTAGAGGCAATTTTTCCCTGCAGAGCAGGGGTTTTCCCCACAGAGTAGGGGTTGGCCTTTTTCGGGCACCATTTTTGAAGCAATGTTTTATGGTCGGAAGCCCTTCCTGCCGCCAACCCTGTTAGTCGCCTCTTGCAACACATAGGGAATTACCAGTGAACTGGTACTCAATTTGCCGACCTCAGAAGGATGACAGGCTGAGTCAACCCTCCTGGCGTTAATTCAGCGATGACCGGGATTCGAACCCAGGATCCCAAGCTGGCACCCTAACTGCTAAGCCAACACCAGGCTGGACACAAACAAACAAAGACAAGGGTGACAAGCATTACGCCTAGGTCCCCCATCGGTGAAGTGATGTGAGTTGACAAAGTGGAAGACGCAAGGCGGCCATCTTGGATTTTGACGTGGCGACCCAATTTTCAATAGCGTTCTCCCTTATGCGTAGATATACACCCACACACCAGATTAGAAGTTAGTAGTTCGTTTATTTTTCAAAATATTTCGCTCACAAGGTTCAGACATATATATGGTGGCGGCCATCTTGAATTTTGACTTGGCGACCCAATTTTCAATCGCGTTCTTCCTTATGCCTAGATACACCCACACACCAGATTAGAAGTTGGTACTTCGCTTATTTTTCAAGATATTCTGCTTACAAGGTTCAGACATACATGGTGGTGGCCATCTTGGATTTCGACGTGGGGTTGCACCCACACACCAAATTATAATTCGGTCCTTCGCTTACACACACACACACACACACACACACACACACACACACACACACACACACACACACACACACACACACACACACACACACACACACACACACGTACGCACACACGGACCGAGGGGAAAACCATTGTCCCTCTTTCGCTCCGCGGTGCGACGGGGGACAAAAACATAACCTCCATCCTTTTGTGGCGGAGGTAATAATTTGAATAGTCACATATTAATCTTCTTCTTCTTCTATTTTCAAACGCAGCACATGGCTGGGGTGCAGTTGCGTCACTGATGCGGAGTCACCTGTAATGCTGTAAGTCGCATGTTGATGTCTAATGGAAGAATCCTGAACAAATTCCGAATTCCTGCCTGGACTGGGGATAGTAATTTATATGGTCTTCTTGGATATCCCAGAGCATGGATGTTCTCTGGCTCAGCAGTTCCTAAACTATAAAATTCCAAGTGTGTCCGCATGGCACTATGGGAATATATTGTTGCAGATCTCCCGAAGCCCGTCCACATTACAAAGGGGGGGTTAAACCCCTTTTTCCCCCTTGGGTCTTCGTGTCCACGAGGCCGAATCGCCACTTCCGCAGCGAGCGTGAAAAAGGGTATCGGGTCGACGCCGCACGTACCTTTGACCCACGCTGCCGCGAAAACGGGGACCGGACCTTGCACAAGCCATGCTAATCGAGTACGCCCGAGCGGTGTGCATATCACGTGACTCGTGCCGTTACTTTTATTGAACCCGATTCGAGCGGTTCTATTCGTACAATGCTAGGCCAATGGATGGAAAGGACGGGAACGGTCAAATAAGAGGAAGAACACGGGTTTATTATTTATGTGCAATAATCAGGATAAAGGAAAGGGGACACAGAGCAGATGCTTAATCAATCTTAACTTATCCCCTGACAAAGGGCCCACTCACTCACACGGGGAGAAGAAGGAAGGAAGTTCGCGCGCCAAACGCGCCTTGCTGTCGGTCGCTCCGGGACAGCTCGCCCGGCGTGACCCTCTGGTGGTCACGGCACGTATGCAGAGAAACGCAGGCAGGAGGAGATCGCGCGTCCGTGGCCCGGAATGGGTCGTCTCCACACAGCGCGATTGATACAGCGGCAGAGCACAGAGCACAGGGAATGTTCGCGTACACCGAGACTATTACAAGCAGTTCAAGCAGTTACAAGCACTCCGACTCATTCAGGAGCTGGGCGATTCTGATGCGTTCTTGTCTGCTGCGGTTCTCTCTCCGACTTCTCTGATACCCCGACTGACTCGACTCTCGACTCTCGTCTTCGTGCGTTCTCGACTCGACTGAGGCGGGGGGCCCAGAGCAGGGTTTTATGGCCCCGCCTCAGAGTCTTACTCGAATGTTCCAAGCCCCTCCTCTTGTCGCCGTGGTGAGCCACCCCCCTCGAGCTCTGATTGGCGGCTCGTTGCTTACCGGCCACTCCCCCTGCAGCTCCTCCCTTCGGCCTTGCCAGACTTGTTCAGGCCAGGCACATGGCATGCTAGCCCAATTGAGGCCTACTCACTGGCATACTCAACGCAAAACTAACACAGGAAAGGACTACGCTTACATTTACTAAGTGTTACGGATTCGGCCCAAATTATTGTTGGTATTATTATTATTGTTGGTTCTCAGTAAGGGTTATTGTGGTTAAAAGGTTTAAAAGCGCTCCTGGTAAAATGTGGCCGGAAATCCCGATCGGGACCCGGAGCAGAAAGGGAGCGAAGGAAGAAGAAGAGGCGGGGGGAGATCGTGAAAAGACGTTTTTGTTGAAGCTCCGGACCGAGCGATCGAACGTACAGTGCGAGTGAACTTTGCGTCCTTGAAGGGAAGTTCGTGCGATATGGGATATCGCCGGAGTGCTGTGGAGCCTACGTAGTCGGGTATCCTCATTGAGGTTCCGGAGTATCCTTGCCTCAAAGCCCCGGTTTGAGTGAAAACCGTCCGCCATTTTCGCCACGCGCGCAACCTGCAGTGAACAGGTTTTTGTCGCGTCGGCCGGGCATTATTCCCCGGTGGGTTGCCGGGGACGGCTGTGCAGGAAAGTGACTTTTGAGGATCATACGGAGACTCACTGTTTGAACCGCAAACGTGTACGTCGGAGCGCGTCTTTGGGAGGTTTCCCATTCCACCGCTATTGTGCTGGGTGTTGGACCATGTGACCTGTGGGTTGCTTTGATCGTCCACGCCTCAATTGATTGTGATCGGACATTGATCCAACGATCGCTGGAGCGAATCGACCTCGCCTTGGAGGGGTACAGAGACATTGGGGGAGTACTGTGAGTTTGGGTTAAAGGACGAGATAAGGTGGTACCATCTTAAAAATAGTGATTGTAGGGCGAATTGTTATTATTATTTGTGTCGTGATTTATAATATATTATTGTTTGTTCATAACCCTTGGTGTGGTTTCATTATTGATTTGATTGATTTCAACCAAGGATAACATATCTTTCTGCCGGGGACCTTCTCGGGGTTCGGAGGTTTACCGAGACCAGAGGATAGGGGAGGACCCCGTAACAGAAATTGGGGGCTCATCCGGGATATAAAATTCCCTAGATTTAGTCCGGGAAAGAATTCCTTAACATTCCCAAATTTGGAACTTGTTCCAACATTCCCAAATTTTTCCAAAAAAAAAAAAAAAAAGTTTTTTTTTTTACATTTCTTGTGTGAAGGTTAACAGGTGTTAACAATAGTCACCATGGAGTTTGACGCAGAGAAGTTTGCAGTGACCCCGAGTGAAGCACAGTTCAGAGCGTTGGTAAAATCAGACCTTGGGAAATTGGCCAAACATTTTAGCTTGGAGGTCCGAACTAATATGAGGAAGGCAGAGATGCAGACAGTGGTGATACAATCTATGGTGGGATGAGGAACATGGGAAGAGGTAGCCCGGGATTGGTTACCCGAGGAACCAGAAGAGGTGGAGCTCTGGAAACTGGAGTGTCAATTGCAGAGCGAGGAAAGAAGAGCAGAACAGGAACGAGAACTCCAGGAAAGGTTAAAAGCAGAGGAAAGGAAAGCAGAAAAAGAAAGAGCAGAACAGGGACGAGAACTCCAGGAAAGGTTAAAAGCAGAGGAACGAGAACTCCAGGAAAGAGTAAAAGCAGAGGAAAGGAAAGCCGAAGAGAGAAGAGAAGAGAAACAAGCAGAGGAAGGAGAGTGGAATGAGAACTCCAGGAAAGATTAAAAGCAGAGGAAAGGAAAGCAGAAGAGAGAAGAGAAGAGAAACAAGCAGAGGAAAGGAGAGTGGAACGAGAACTCCAGGAAAGAAGAGAAAAGGAACAAGCAGAGGAAAGGAGAGCTGCAAGGGAACTCGAAGCAGAGGAGAGAAAAGCCGACAGGGAGTTAAAAGACCGTGAATTGGCGTGTCAGCGGGAAATTAAAGTCAAGGAGCTGGAGTTAAGGAGAGAACGGGGAGAGGTACCATCCCCGCTGACTGGTTCGACACCTAGCCAGAACACCTGGGATGTTAACAGACATGTGAGGCTGGTTCCACCCTTCAATGAAAAGGAGGGAGCCAAGTTTTTTCCACACTTTGAGAAAGTGGCTCGACTGTTAAACTGGCCTGAGGAGTACTGGTCCATACTAGTGCAAAGTGTTCTGGTGGGTAAAGCTCAAGATATTTATTCGGCTTTACCGACTGACCAATGTGCAGATTATGAGGTATTGAAGAAACCCATTCTCAAAGCCTATGAATTGGTCCCGGAAGCTTACCGGCAAAAATTCTGGAATGCCAGGAGGAGGGAGAATGAGACCAATGTGGAGTTTGCCAGATTGAAAGAAACCATGTTTGAGAGGTGGTGTGATTCAAAAGGAGTTGGAAAAGACTTCGAACTATTGCGACAATTGATCCTGGTGGAGGAATTCCAACAGTGTGTCCACGAGGACATTAAAATACACCTGGAGGGAAGGAAAGTACCAAAGCTGTATGAGGCAGCAACCATGGCAGATGACTATGCCTTAACACACAGGATGGGGTTCCACAAACCGAACTTCTCGCCCAGACCTAGCCAGGGGAGCTATGGTACATCAGGGGCGGAGAATGAAAATCCATGGGGGCGGCCTCGAGATGAAAATGAGGACCACTCTGACACCACGACTTCTAGAAATCAGAAGACTGCGGTTCCAAGACAGACCTATCGTCTGGGGGGCTCGAGGCAGACCGCTGCCCCCATGCCTTGGCAGACCACGAGGTTCTCCTCCAGGCCTACTTGCACTTTTTGCCATAAACCTGGACACTTGATGTCCAACTGTTATGCTCTGGGAAAGGAAAATCAGGAGCGGAGTTCGACCAGTACGACTCCAAATGCGATGGCCATTGTGAGAAATCGCCCTCAAAAGGGTTACCAACCATTTATTTCAGAGGGGTTTGTGTCACTGGATGGAGCCTCGACTAACCGGAGACCGGTTAGGATGTTGAGGGACACAGGAGCACATCAATCTTTAATGCTTGAAGGCATCTTGCCATGGTCCGAGGAGACGGCAACTGGGGATAGTGTTCGTTTACAGGGGATTGGTGGCTGTGTTAGTGCTCCACTCCATGTCATCAATTTGGAGTCCGATTTGGTGTCAGGACCGGTCACCGTCGGTTTACAAGCCACGCTTCCTGTAGAGGGAGTATCTGTTGTTATCGGGAATGATTTGACCGGTGGTCAAGTCTATGGTAACCCGATGGTTGTTAAAAAGCTCAGTAGGGAAAATAACACCACACCAGTTAGGGATGGCGACAAATTTAGCAAGTTATTTGTAGGTGGACTGAACTTCAAAACAAAGGAAGATGTTCTGGAGTCTGCCTTCAGCAAATATGGACCGCTTTTGGAAGTGCTGCTGATAAAAGACAGGGGGACACGAAAGTCAAGAGGGTTTGGCTTTGTCACATTTGAAAACTCAAAGGACGCCAGAGAGGCAGAAAAGGATCTGAATAGCAAGGAGTTGGGGGGTCGGACCATCACAGTAGGGAAAGCATTTCCTAGGGGTCGAGGGGGCTACAGAGGAGGACCACGGAGTACGGAGTAGTAGTGGTGGTGGCCGCAATCGATATTATTATGGAGGCTTCCAGAGTTATGACAGCTCCCGGAGGAAGGATTATCAGAGCAGTGGCCGAGAAGGACACGGCCATTCAGGTGACTACTGTGACAAGTGGTCCAACCGTGATTGTTAGGAAAGTTAGAAAGAGTTGACGCACTGAATGCTGCGGAGCAGCCGAGCCAAGATTCCTACACGGGTTAACCGTGAACGCCACGTTCCTAAAGGCATCCATGTAGTGAACTTTCCTACATGGATTAACCGTGAACTCCACGTTCCTAAAGGCGTCCATGTAGTGAACTTTCCTACACGGACTAACCGTGAACTCCACGTTCCTAAAGGCGTCCAGGTAGTGAATATGTCCAGGCCTCACCACCCAACCACCATGGAACCTGGCCCTCAGCTCGGCCTCCCAGAAAAAGTTATATCGATTGGCTTGACTTGGGATTTTTGATCAACCCCTTAACCTTCATTCAAAAGAAACTAAAAGTAAAAATCAGAGGTTGATGAGAGGGAGTTTGGCTTTGCAGGGGTAACTTGGAAATTGAACATGTAAAGGGCAGGGACAATGTCGTTGCTGATGCTTTGTCCAGAGTGAATTAACTTTGGAAATCTCTGTAAGTTGTTCGAAGTTTTGTTGCTTTATTTTTGGGGAAACATTGATTACTTGTGTTGGTTTCAATAATTTGCCTACAAAGAAAGTTTTCGCTGTGTTCAAACTTTCTTTCTTGAGGGGGGGAAGTGTTACGGATACGGCCCTAATTATTGTTGGTATTATTATTATTGTTGGTTCTCAGTAAGGGTTATTGTGGTTAAAAGGTTTAAAAGCGCTCCTGGTAAAATGTGGCCGGAAATCCGGATCGGGTCCCGGAGGAGAAAGGGAGCGAAGGAAGAAGAAGAGGCGGGGGCAGATCGTGAAAAGACGTTTTTGTTGAAGCTCCGGACCGAGTGATCGAACGTACAGTGCGAGTGATCTTTGCGTCCTTGAAGGGAAGTTCGTGCGATATGGGATATCGCCGGAGTGCTGTGGAGCCTACATAGTCGGGTATCCTCATTGAGGTTCCGGAGTATCGTTGCCTCAAAGCCCCGGTTCGAGTGAAAACCGTCCGTCATTTTCGCCACGCGCGCAACCTGCAGTGAACAGGTTTTTGTCACGTCGGCCGGGCATTATTCCCCTGTGGGTTGCCGGGGACGGCTGTGCAAGAAAGTGGCTTCTGAGGATCATACGGAGACTCACTGATTGAACCGCAAACGTGTACGTCGGAGCGCGTCTTTGGGAGGTTTCCCATTCCATCGCTATTGTGCTGGGTGTTGGACCACGTGACCTGTGGGTTGCTTCAATCGTCCACGCCTCAATTGATTGTGATCGGACATTGATCCAACGATCGCTGGAACGAATCGACCTCGCCTTGGAGGGGTACAGAGACATTGGGGGAGTACTGTGAGTTTGGGTTAAAGGACGAGATAAGGTGGTACCATCTTAAAAATAGTGATTGTAGGGCGAATTGTTATTATTATTTGTGTCCGGTGTGATTTATAATATATTATTGTTTGTCCATAACCCTTGGTGTGGTTTCATTATTGATTTGATTGATTTCAACCAAGGATAACATATCTTTCTGCCGGGGACCTTCTCGGGGTTCAGAGGTTTACCGAGACCAGAGGATAGGGGAGGACCCCGTAACACTAAGAAATAACTGAACTACTGCGAGGCTACATGTTGTGGTGCGTCAACCTACGAGGGGGGTTATCCTTTATTGACAAAACCATAACAATATAGTCATCTTCGGCTACAAAGGGCAACCATCCTGATGATGACTAAGCTTTCGGGTTATGGCAAACAATTTATTTTTTGTTTTACTAGTACACCTGCTCACTGCGGGAGCGGCAGGAAGGGTCATTCCTCTTTGGGGTATATATATTACAGTCGATCTATGGAGGGATCTTAAGAACATTGGGTCCGAATCCGGTTCATTTAGCAAGTTTTTTGTGGAGAGATCGCCAAGTGCTTTAAGCATTCGAGCAAGCACACCATTCAAAACCGTTAAGGAATGGCTGGCTTGGCAAGTGGTAGCTAGCTGCTTGGTAAATGAGCACAACGCGGGCTTCCTCCCTTTCGGTTTCATGTTAAACAGCAGGAGCGAGTTTCAAAAGTTCGCGACGAAAAACCCCACGTCAGCGACAGGAAGGGCCATGGTATTAACCCAACCCTTGTGGGGTATATAGAGCACAGTAGATCTTTGCTCAGTTCTGAAAGTAAAACATACCTCACGGATGTCGGGATTCCTCCAAATTTCTTTATTTAGTGTTATAAACAGCATTAACGACTGTTTAAAAAGCTAATCATACGTGTTTGTGGTTTATAATATTTTTACCTCTGGTGGAGGCCGTTGGGCTGTTGCTCCCACGGAAACACGATGAAAAGCTATTCATAAACGCTGACTCGACGTTTGTTCAAGGAGGAAAAACACCTTTGGTAGGTCGGATATTAATGGTATTATTGTTTTGTAATAACATTAATATTATGCTATTATCATTAGTTTTGTTATTCGAAGCGACCTTGGAAAAATGCCACGATAAAGCTAATTTAACATTGATATACACCCCAACATGCAAACCCATTGACGGCAATGGTGGGGAAAACCCGCTCGGGGGTGAAAACCCCCTTGGGGAGGGGAGCAAATGAATGCGCTACAATCTTCATTGTGTAACCCTTCGTCCTCTTGTCAAGATTGGTTGAGATTGGATAAGTAACGACAGAATGTATTGGGGTCAAAAATTCATCAGACAGACACCAAATGGCGTATTTTAGTATGATGATGATATGTGTAAGATTTTATATTACAGTAGGCCAACTGTAAACTAGCAGGGACCAGCGAAACATCCACGCAATATTAAATATGACTTAAAGTCCTCAACTAATCCCCCTCTCAAACCCCAAGTCATCAACCTCCGCCTCCCAACCCCAAGTTCTCATCTTCCACGATCCAACCATAAGCCTTCAATCCCCTCCACGCTACAAGCCTTCAAAAACCCACTCCCCCCCCCCCCCAACATTCGTAATCCCCTCCCAACCCCAACCCCCCCCCCCCTACCCCAACCCCCACCCAACATTCGTAACCCCCTCCCTACCCCACCTCCCCTACCGCACTCTCCTACAGCAAGCATTCTTAAAGTCCTCAACTACTCCCCCTCTCAAACCCCAAGTCATCAACCTCCGCCTTCCAGCCCCAAGTCATCAATCAACCTCCGCCTCCCAACCCCAAGTCATCACTCAACCGCTGCCTCCCAACTCCAAATTCTCAACTTCCATGATCCAACTCTAAGCCTTCAATCCCCTCCACGCTAAAAGCCTTCAAAAACCCATCCTCCCCCCCCCCCCCCCCCCCCCGCAAGCATTCGTAACCCCCTCCCTAACTGCCGCAAACATTCGTAGCACCCCGTAACACTCCATTATACCATAGAATAGTGAATTATATGTAGAGTGATGAATAATTAATTGTACCCTAGAATAGTGAATTATACCGTCGTGTGATGAATGGTGAATTATACCCTAGAGTAGTGAATTATACCATACTATAGGGAATTATAACGTCGAGTAATGAATAGTGAATTATGCTGTAGAGTAGTGAATTATACCCTAGAGTAGTGAATTATACCCTAGAGTAGTGAATTATACCATACTATAGGGAATTATAACGTCGAGTAATGAATAGTGAATTATGCTGTAGAGTAGTGAATTATACCCTAGAGTAGTGAATTATACCCTAGAGTAGTGAATTATACTGTACTATAGGGAATTATAACGTCGTGTAATGAATAGTGAATTATGCTGTAGAGTGATGAATAGTGAATTATACCATAGAGTATACCATACTATAGGAAATTATAATGCAGAGTAATGAATAGTGAATTATGCTGTAGAGTGATGAATAGTGAATTATACCATAGAGTATACCATACTATAGGAAATTATAATGCAGAGTAATGAATAGTGAATTATGCTATGGAGTCATTATACCGAAGAGTAGTGAATTATACCGTGGAGTGATGAGAAGTGAATTGTACCGTAGGTAGTGAATTGTACCGTAGAGTAGTGAATTATAACGCAGAGTCGTGATTGTACAATACAGTTGTAAATTATACTGTAGAGTAGTGAATTGTAATGTAGAGTAGTGAATTATAACGCAGAGTCGTGATTGTACTATACAGTTGTAAATTATACTGTAGAGTAGTGAATTGTAATGTAGAGTAGTGAATTGTACTGTAGAGTAGTGAATTGTACCATAGAGTGGTGAATTATAATGCAGAGTCGTGATTGTACTATACAGTATAATTTATACTGCAGAGTAGTGAATTGTACTGTAGAGTAGTGAATTGTACTGTAGAGTAGTGAATTGTACTGTAGAGTAGTGAATTGTACTGTAGAGTAGTGAATTGTAATGTAGAGTAGTGAATTGTACTGTAGAGTAGTGAATTGTACCATAGAGTGGTGAATTATAATGCAGAGTCGTGATTGTACTATACAGTATAATTTATACTGCAGAGTAGTGAATTGTACTGTAGAGTAGTGAATTGTACTGTAGAGTAGTGAATTGTACCATAGAGTGGTGAATTATAATGCAGAGTCGTGATTGTACAATACAGTATAATTTATACTGCAGAGTAGTGAATTGTACTGTAGAGTAGTGAATTGTACTGTAGAGTAGTGAATTGTACTGTAGAGTAGTGAATTGTACTGTAGAGTAGTGAATTGTACCATAGAGTAGTGAATTATAATGTAGAGTTATGATTGTACCATACAGTGGTGAATTCTAATGCAGAGTCGTGATTGTACTATACAGTTGTAAATTATACTGTAGAGTAGTGAATTGTAATGTAGAGTAGTGAATTGTACTGTAGAGTAGTGAATTGTACTGTAGAGTAGTGAATTGTACTGTAGAGTAGTGAATTGTACTGTAGAGTAGTGAATTATAACGCAGAGTCGTGATTGTACTATACAGTTGTAAATTATACTGTAGAGTAGTGAATTGTAATGTAGAGTAGTGAATTGTACTGTAGAGTAGTGAATTGTACCATAGAGTGGTGAATTATAATGCAGAGTCGTGATTGTACTATACAGTATAATTTATACTGCAGAGTAGTGAATTGTACTGTAGAGTAGTGAATTGTACTGTAGAGTAGTGAATTGTACTGTAGAGTAGTGAATTGTACTGTAGAGTAGTGAATTGTAATGTAGAGTAGTGAATTGTACTGTAGAGTAGTGAATTGTACCATAGAGTGGTGAATTATAATGCAGAGTCGTGATTGTACTATACAGTATAATTTATACTGCAGAGTAGTGAATTGTACTGTAGAGTAGTGAATTGTACTGTAGAGTAGTGAATTGTACCATAGAGTGGTGAATTATAATGCAGAGTCGTGATTGTACAATACAGTATAATTTATACTGCAGAGTAGTGAATTGTACTGTAGAGTAGTGAATTGTACTGTAGAGTAGTGAATTGTACTGTAGAGTAGTGAATTGTACTGTAGAGTAGTGAATTGTACCATAGAGTAGTGAATTATAATGTAGAGTTATGATTGTACCATACAGTGGTGAATTCTAATGCAGAGTCGTGATTGTACTATACAGTTGTAAATTATACTGTAGAGTAGTGAATTGTAATGTAGAGTAGTGAATTGTACTGTAGAGTAGTGAATTGTACTGTAGAGTAGTGAATTGTACTGTAGAGTAGTGAATTGTACTGTAGAGTAGTGAATTGTACCGTAGAGTAGTGAATTATAATGTAGAGTTATGATTGTACTATCTATATATCTATATCTATATTCTATTTATCTATCTATAATTCCAGCAATCTCTGTGTGTATGTGTGTGTGTATGTATGCGACAACGATTTCTCGACAACCACGGGTCCGATATACTTGAAACTTGCCAGGTATATTGCTGGGGACCCGAGGATGTGCCTTTTCAAGGTTGAAATTAATCGGACAAGTACTTACCGAGCTATGGCGATTTCTTTACCAAACACTGCAAGCCGTTCGCTTTGGACCAAACCATTGCATGTAAATAGAGGGGGGGGTTCTGTGGTCGTTGCGAATGGACCAAACCATTCATGTAAATAGAGGGGGGGGGGGTTCTGTGGTCGTTGCGAATGACCAAACCATTTGATGTAAATAGAGGGGGGGGATTGTCACCGTACTCGCAAGCCGTTCGCTTTGCCTTTGCTTTGCGAATGGACCAAACCATTCCATGTAAATAGAGGGGGGGGGGATATAATTTTAGATATATATATAGTACGGGCATGCCCTAGTATATATAAACCACAGTTTGTGTGTGGTTTGTGTGTGTGTGTGTAATGTTACCGATAGACTCCTAAACGGAGAGGCTTACGTGCTTGATATTTGACATAGACATGGCCATTGAGCGTGGGACGAACATGGCCGAACTCAAAATATTTGACGATCCATATTTTTTATTCATATTTACCTCAGCGCATTTCAGCGAAGTACCCGCTAATCTCAGCCGGTTCCAGAGCAGCTCGCTGATTCGCTCAGAGCGATCACGTGATGTTCCATTCCCGCCGCCAGACTGATTCGCTCAGAGCGATCACGTGATGTTCCATCCCGTCACACGTCACTTCACCTTTATGCGATCGTGTTTTGAATCGATTTGTGCGATATGAATTAAATGTCTTTGAAACAGCTGTGAAACGTCTTTCCACAACCCTTCCGTAACCGATTGGAGCAGTTTCTTGCCGCACAAAACGAGATCCGCGAAGCGAGTTGGTCGAGTCGTGCTGACCAAGATGGCGACACGGCGGCTTCACTTTTCACGGAGTATGAGCATTCTATATATTTTCAATTCAGTGCGCCCGTGATTTGTGGCATAGACATGACCATTGGGCCTTCACGGTGTAATTTGTGCGAGGCTTTTGTCCGAGTGAGCTTGAGTCGAGAGGGCGAATGTACGGGTTGGGAATGTACAGGTCTCCCTTCCCCCGCCCGGCAACGCCGGTACTGGAGGACGTCACAGGATCGGTGAGTCTCCAAAATCCGCTTCGTGCTGTTGCGAATATGCAGGACTATGTCCGATTGTTGTGCTGCTCTCCGACCATGAGAACTGCAACGTCCATTGTTGACTGGCCATCCCCTTCCCTCCCCCTTCCCCCTCCCCCCCTCCGTCCCCCCCCTTCCCTTCCCCCCTCCACCCTACCCCCTCCACCCCTACCCCTCCCCCCTCCCCTTCTCCCCTCCCCCTCCATTTTCCCCCTCCCTTTTCCCCCCTCCCCCCCTCCCTTTTTCCCCCTCCCCCTCCCTTTCCCCCTCCCCCCTCCCCCCTCCCTCTCCCCCTCCCCCCTCCCCCTTCCCCCCCCTCCCCCTCCTTCCCCCTCCACCCTACCCCCTCCCCTTCTCCCCTTCCCCTCCCTTTTCCCCCTCCCCTCCCCCACCCTTCTCCCCCTCCCCTCCCCCACCCTTCTCCCTCTCCCCCCCTCTTCTCCCCTCCCCCCCTCTTCTCCCCTCCCCCCCTCCCCTCCCCTCCCCTCCCCTGCCCAGCAATGCCGGGTACTTCTGCCGGGTCCCCCCCTCCCCCCCCCATCCCATCCCTCACCCTCCCCCATCCCCCCCTCTTCTCCCCTCTCCCTCTCCCCCTCCCCCTCCCACTCTTCTCCCCTCCCCCCCGTTCCCCTCCCCTCCCCTCCCCCCCCGTTCCCATCCCCCTCCCCCGCCCGGCAATGCCGGGTACTTCTGCTAGTACAGTATAAATTCTACTGCAAAGTAGTGAATTATACAGCAGAGTAGTGAATTAATATCGTATATTAGTGAATTATGACGTAGAGTAGTGAATTACTGTATACCGTCGACCCCTTGAGTACCATACGGTGACTCCACTGATCCCACTGATCCGTGTCGTGGAGGTAAAACTTTGTTCAATTGAACGCGTTGTTTTTTTCACAAGAAACAAATCTCCAAAGTTACTCCCTCCTCTCCCCTCCGGGTACTCTCTCCCTCCCCTCCCTCCCCTCCCCCTCCCCCGTACCCTTCCCCTCTGCCCGGGGGACCCCTCCCCCTCCCCCTCTGCCGGGTACCCTCCCTCCTCTGGCCCTCCCCCCTCTGCCGGGTACTCCTCCTCCCCTCCCGTTCCCCTGCCCTCCCCTCCACCCCGTTCCCCTCCCCTCCCTCCCCCGCCCGGCAATGCCGGGTACTTGTGCTAGGGGGAGGGGGGAAGGGGTACTCCTCCTCCCCGGGTAATACCTATGGGTAATACTCCTCTATGGGTAATACTATGGATAATACTATGGGTAATACTATGGTACAGACAGTGTGATACTATGGTAATACTATGGTATG